>NW_027526361.1:213627557-213811706 GCF_048455015.1 Haemaphysalis longicornis | reverse complement strand
AAAAGATTTTTTTGAGCTTTTTAAAGTTACTTCTTTATCGTACAATTCAACTTATAGCCAGGAACCTTCCACTTAACTATATATATATATATATATATATAAATATATATATATACATATATATATATATATACATATATATATATATATATATATATATATATATATATATATATATATATATAGGAAATGAGGGGCTCGTTGAAAATAACACAGAAATAAGGGTTGGCAGTCGAGAAAACCTCGGAAAGCAAAGGGGAGGATGTGGTAGATCATTGAAACAGATTAAGAATTTGGAAAGAAAGAAAGAAAGAAAGAAAGTGAAGAAAAAATGCCCGCCAGGTGGGATCCGAACCCACGACCTCCAGAATACCGGTCTGGTGCGATCGCACCAGACCGGTATTCTGGAGGTCGTGGGTTCGGATCCCACCTGGCGGGCATTTTTTCTTCACTTTCTTTCTTTCTTTCTTTCTTTCCAAATTCTTAATCTGTTTCAATGATCTACCACATCCTCCCCTTTGCTTTCCGAGGTTTTCTCGACTGCCAACCCTTATTTCTGTGTAATATATATATATATATATATATATATAGGTTAGTAGAGACAGAGACAAACGAGAAAGACGTAGCAAAAAGAAATAAGTTTACTGACGTTTCAGGGAGAGGACTCCCTTTCTTCAGAGTACAAAATAAGTTCGTTTCAGCGCTATATATATACAGAAAATGTAGCGAGGGCGAGGGCAAGGTAAGAGGAGGGAGAGTTTGTACGAATGGATCATGGTTGGTGGGTAGAAAAAGAATGAAGAGAGAGCGTTAAAATAAATCATAAAAAGGATAATAAGAACACACAGTCACGCGGTACGAACATGGAAAAAAAGAGAGAGACAAGAACGAAACACAGAGAAAAAATAAATAATTAAAAAATAAAAAATGATAAATAAAAGGTAAGTTTCCTCCCCCGTGGCAACGGGAGTGAAAGAGGGGTCAAAACAAGATATGCCCATGCCCGTGTTTGACATTGGCAAAAAGATTAGTCACGCGGAACGAAGACGTTCCAAAGAAGATATGCACACAAAGGGCGAACATCTGCCCATTCACACCCGTTCTAGGAATCAAAGTAAGGTCATTGAAACACGAAACACGTGGCTTCTGTTGGTGGGAGCCAGGGATCGCGCCCAAGAGCAGTAGGACAGGCAGTTTCGACAGGAAAGAGTACATTGGTATACAAAGATCGGAAAAAAATAACCAGGTAATTTTCCTCTCCCTAGTGGCAACGGGGGTGAAAGAGGGGTCAAAACAAGATATGCCAATGCACGTATTTGACATGGGCAAAAAAATTAGCCACGCGGAACAAGGAAAAGAAGATATGCAAGTGCACACAAAGGATGAACATCTGCCCATACACACCCGTTCTAAGAATCCGGGTAAGGTCATTGAAACGTGAGACACGTGGCTTCTGTTGGGGGGAGGCAAGGGTCACGCCAAAAAGCATTAGGACAGGTAGTTTCGACTCGAAATGAGTGTACATTGGTATGAAAAAAAAAGACAAGGTCATACGGGTCATGAAAAGAAAGAAAACAGGCAGGTGCACGCGTATGACGCGGCAGCAAGTGGTATTCATCTGCCCGGCGCCTGGTGCTAGTTCAGGGAATGCCGAGGCTGTCAGCAACGAATATTAGAAAACAACAATACAAAAAAGAAATAGGACACGAAAGCAATCACACACGCTCACGTTCACAAATTAATTACAAGGTGAGAATATCAAAGCTAAAAATGGTACTGCACCCTTCTACCCAGAACACAATGTCCAGACTTGTTCATCAAATTTGGTTCAGTGAAGCCATTGCGCTAAAAAACGTCGTGCTAGCACGAAACTATACCCAACTACGGGAGCTCGCCAAATAATGGGAGAATATTATTCAGGGAAAGAAATGAACAGGCATAACACTAGCCTGGGAAATGCAGTCGAAATTTTAATCGGAGGAAAGACAGGTTAATTTCCCATAACTTTCATTTATGCCAAACGACGCTGATTTAAACTTATAGATAAGGTAAGACTCACGAACCTCGCGATCGTGATGCGTTTTAAAACTAGAATGAATAATTGTGGCCTTCAGTTGTTCAAACGAATGACCAGGAGTGTTAACATGCTTTGATAGAGGCAAAGAAGGGCAGGTTTTTGCATGGCGGTGATTGTTAAATCTTAAACGAAAGGGTGTTTCAGTCTGGCCAATGTATTGTTTGCCGCATAGGGTGCATTCCCGCAGGTATACGACGTTGGCGGAATCACAGTTAAAGTTCCCTTTTACATTAACATAATAGTTTGAAGCTGCGCTGGCGGCGCGCTGTGTGGTGGTCATTTTTGGGCATACCTTACACCGTGGTTTGTTACAGGGCATGCAACCAGTAGTCTGTGGTCGGCTGATGCTGGATTTAGTGAGAACGTCGCTCAAATTTTTGCTGCGTCTATAAACAACACGTGGTGGCTCGGGGAATATTCTCTTTAGGCGTTCACTTTGAGCGAGGATATTGTGATGTTTCCTTAGTATAGATGCAACTTTCGGAGAAGAGGCCGAATGGGTCAAAACGAGGTTTGTTTGTTGATTGGGTTTTGGAGCTTTTTATCGGAGAATGTCGGTGCGGTTCAACTGGTTAGCTCGTGTAATCGCGTCCCCGGACACACGGTCCAACCAGCCAGCCCCGCGTGCCGCCGTGACCACCGTGGCCACGGACCTTCAGCTGAGCGCCAGGGACCCACACCCACACTCCCCGGACGCCCGCCGCAGCCTCCAACGCCCTCCACGACATCCCCGGACACACGGTCCAACCGGCCAGCCCCGCGTGCCGCCGTGACCACCATGGCCACGGACCTTCAGCTGAGCGCCAGGGACCCACACCCAGAGTCCCCGGACGCCCGCCGCAGCCTCCAAAGCCCTCCACGACGTCCCCGGACACACAGTCCAACCGGCCAGCCCCGTGTGCAGCCGTGACCACCGTGGCCAGGGACGTTCAGCTGAGCTCCAGGGACCCACACCCAGAGTCCCCAGACGCCCGCCGCAGCCTGCAACCCGTACGTGCTCCTGCGACCGCGGCCTCGGAGCATCGACGCATCGCCTGCAGCCCAACCCCGAGAGTGCACCGCGCCAAGAGCCTGCCGCGCCCGCCCTCGGGAACTACAACGACCACCGGAGCCACAACCACAACCGAGCCACTGGAAAACGCCAGCACCGGATCCGCACTGCTATCGGACGCCCCAAAGCCAGCCTACAACCTCCGCAAGAAAGTGCCTTCTGCGCCGACAAAGTGAGTAGGCTCCAAAAAACCCGGTAATGCAGCTTCCTACCCAGTATCAAAACAGTTCTTAAAATTAAGAAAGATTACTGAAAACGCCATGACGGACATGGTTGCTGAGCAGCGCAAAGACCCTTGGGTTTCTTCCTAGAATATTTGTCGCACTCACGGGCAGCTCCTGTGCCTCGATCACTGCGCCGTCAAGCTGCCCACTGCACTATTCGTGACCAGCTCCTATATCGCCGGAACTACTTCCCCGAAGGTCGAAAATGGCTACTCGTCATTCCTCGCAACTTGCGCAAGGACATTTGTACCACGTTTCACACCGATGCGCAAAGTGCTCACGCTGGAATCCTTAAAACCTACGAGCGCCTCCGACTCCGCTACTACTGGCGCGGGATGTACACCTTTGTCGCCAAGTTTGTTAGATCTTGCCCGGACTGCCAACGTCGCAAGCCTCCACCGCATCACGTCAGTGGCCAACTCCAGTCATTGCCCTGCCCAGAGCGGCCTTTCGACCGGGTAGGCATCGATTTCTACGGCCCACTCCCAAGCACAGCCGCCGGTAACCGCTGGATCATCGTCGCCGTTGATCACTTAACGCGGTATGCCGGAACAGCTGCGCTACCGCGCGCCTCGGCTCGGGACGTTGCGTCTTTCCTTCTACGCCGTTTTGTTCTTCGGCACGGTGCTCCTCGGGAACTACTGAGCGACAGAGGCCGCGTCTTTCCATCTGGAGTCGTGGAGGCCCTTTTAGCCGAGTGCCACGTGGTCCACCGAAAGAGCACGTCCTACCACCCCCAGACAAATGGCCTTACCGAAAGGTTGAACCGCACACTCGGCGATATAATCGCCATGTACGTCTCCTTGGACCACTCTAACTGGGACCTCGTTCTTCCTTTCGTGACGTATGCTTATAATACGGCCACGCAGGCGACCACAGGATTCTCGCCGTTTTTTATACTATACGGTCGCGAGCCCTCCTGCATGCTAGATGCAGTACTTCCGTACCGACCTGACGCCTCCGAGTACGCACAACTGTCTGACATCGCTCGACACGCCGAGGAATGTCGCCAGCTAGCCCGACGATTTACATCGGAAGAGCAGCAACGCCAAAAGGCGCTTCACGATGACTCCATTACAGCTCCAACATTTACGAAAGGATCACTGGTCATGCTTTCAGTACCGTGCCCGGCTCCCGGTCTTTCGTCGAAATTTCTTTCTCAATACCAAGGGCCTCACCGAGTACTGGAACAAACGTCACAACTATGTTGTTGAACCCGTAACGTCCACCTCGGACTGCCGACGTCGTGGTCGCGAGACGGTTCACGTCCAGAGGCTGAAGCCATACTATGACCCGCTCGTCTTGTGTTCCCCGTAGGTCGCCAGGATGGCTCCCCTTTCCGCCGGGGGAATTGTAGTAAGCATGTTGCGCCCATGAGGACTGTGATGAGCATCAGCCACAACGGGCAAATTCCCCTACGTGGACATGCTGCGCCGGATGCCGCTCGACGAAGACGACGCGCTCGTTCTCCGTCTGTCTCGCGAAAAGCTGGTCATTTCGGCTCACCCCGTCTGCGTCGACGCCTCGTTCGTGAATAAACGAGCCCAGCCTTCTACCAGAACGCCGACTATCTCCTTTACAATATATATATATACGATAGAGAAGTCAAACTGAAAAACATAACATTTATTCTAACGTTTCGACCGGGGGCCGGACTTTTTCAAAGATCTTCGGTATCGGTATCTTTGAAAAAGACCGGCCCCCGGTCGAAACGTTAGAATAAATGTTGTTATGTTTTTCAGTTTGACTTCTCTATCGTACAGCTAACCTCATAGCCAGGAACCTTTTCTCTTAACTATATATATATATATATATAAATTATGGCGAGGTTTATTGGCAGGACGGCAGCAAGGCGTTGAAACGCAGAGAGGCTCAGCTAAGCCCGAAGGGGTTCTGCCGTGCACGCTCAGCTCACGAGACAAGAGACTGGTGATGATGATCTTGAGCCTTGCCATGATGATGATGCAGGTCGCATGAGGTAATACGCTCCGCTGGCTGTTCTTCCAACTTCACCGCTGTGTAGCTGCGCTGGTAGCGTTACGTCGATGGTAGCAAGTCTTCCTCGTTACAATCACCCCCCCCGCGGTGAAAAGAGCCAACCTGGCGACTTAGAGACACGACGAAATTAGAGGATCGTAGTATGGCTTGAGGCGCTGAACGTGGACGATTTCGCGTCCGCGGCGGCGAAGATCCGTCGAAGGCGTCAGTGGCTCCACGACATAGTTGACGGGAGAGGTAAACTCCACTACACGGTATGGGCCGTGGTACCTTGAAAGGAGCTTGCTAGATAGCCTGGCAGTAGTAGACGGTATATAGAGCTAGACAAGAGAGCCGGGAGAAAATTCAGCTGATGACTTGGAGTCATCATGACGTTGTTTTTGTTGTGACTGCTCTTCCGTAGTGAATGCGCGGGCAAGCTTTCGGCACTCTTCGGCGTGCGAAGTATTCTCAGAAATCAGCGCGTATTCTGAGGCGTCTGGTCGATACGGAATGATGGTATCCAGGAGACACGACGGTTCGCGTCCGTAAAGAAGAAAGAATGGGGAAAAGCCTGTAGTGGCCTGCTGAGCGGTGTTGTAGGCGTGCGTTATGAATGGGAGGACCTGGTCCGAATTTGTGTTGTCTGAAGAGAGATACATTGCTAGCATATCGCCCAGGGTATGGTTGAAACGCTCCGTAAGGCCATTGGTCTGTGGGTGGTAGGCGGTAGCGGTCCTGTGGGTAACGCGGCATGCTGCGAGTAGGGCTTCAATGACCTCGGAGAGGAATACACGGCCCCTGTCGCTGAGCAGTTCACGAGGCGCAACGTGTCGGAGCACGAAACGATGTAAAAGGAACTTTGCGACGTCGCGCGCAGTGCCGGCTGGTAATGCGGCTGTTTCAGCGTATCGGGTGAGGTGGTCGACGGCGACTATATTCCAGCGGTTGCCACTAGCCGTTAACGGTAAAGGCCCGTACAAGTCAATACCAACACGATCAAAAGTTCGGGCTGGACATGGCAAAGGCTGCAAAGCACCTGCCTGTGGGTCCGGTCGTAACTTTCGGTGCTGGCAGTCGGCACAAGAGTGAACGAACTTGCGGACAAACGTGTACATTCCGCGCCAGTAGTAGCGCAGCCGGAGGCGCTGGTATGTCTTGAGCATTCCGGAGTGGGCACACTGCGCATCTGCGTGAAAGGAGTTGAAGATTGTAGAGCGCAAGTGGCAAGGGATGACAAGCAGCCATTTTCGGCCTTCGGAGACGTAGCTACGGCGGTAGAGAAGCTCATCATGAATGGCGAAGTGGCGCGCTTGACGGCGGAGGGCTCGGGGTGCTGATGTCGTCGCCGGGTGTGAAAGGACAGCCAAAATTGAAGAAATCCACTGGTCTTTGCGCTGTTCGGCTGGCATGTCCGCAAAAGGAAGGGGCTCGCCAACACTGTCTGCAGCGTCGAGAGATGCAGAAGCGAAGGTGACAGGGGAGCGAGATAGCGCATCGGTATCAGCATGCTTGCGGCCAGAGCAGTATATCACACGGATATCGTATTTTTGGAGCCGAAGAGCCCAACGCCCAAGTCGTCCGGATGGGTCTTTCAACGAAGACAGCCAACAAAGAGCATGGTGGTCCGTCACGACATCGAATTGGCGACCGTATAGGTAGGGGCGAAATTTGTCGACGGCCCATACGATAGCTAGGCACTCTTTCTCCGTGACGGAGTAGTTGGATTCCGGCTTAGTAAGAGTACGACTTGCGTAAGCGACGACATACTCGTCAAATCCTGCTTTTCGCTGCGCAAGCACAGCGCCCAAGCCGACACCACTGGCATCAGTATGAATTTCCGTCGGCGCACGTGGGTCGAAGTGCCGGAGAATGGGTGGAGAGGTCAAGAGGCAGCGTAACGTGGAAAACGCCTCTTCGCATGTCGGTGACCACGGAGAAATGTCTTTTGTCCGCTAAGAAGCTTGATTACTGGTGATATGACCGCAGCAAAGTTAGGGACAAATCGACGAAAATAGGAACATAGTCCAATAAAACTTCGTAGTTCTTTCATGCTGGTCGGTTTGGGAAGCGCAGCAACAGCTTGAAGCTTAGCTGTATCAGGGAGAACACCATCCTTTGAGACTACATGACCCAAAATAGTGAGCTTCCGGGCAGCAAAATGGCACTTCTTAAGATTGAGTTGAAGGCCGGCATCGGTCAGGCATTTCAATACTTGTTCGAGGCGCTCGAGGTGTGTGTCAAAGTCGGGGGGAAACACAACGATGTCGTCTAAGTAGCATAGACCTATTTTCCATTTGAGGCCTTGCAGTATAGTGTCCATCATTCGCTCAAAGGTAGCGGGAGCGTTGCAGAGTCCGAACGGCATCACGTTAAATTCGTACAACCCGTCAGGGGTGACGAAGGCGGTATTGGGACGATCAGCATCTGCCATAGGGACCTGCCAATACCCAGATCGCAAATCCAAAGACGAGAAAAACTCAGCACCTTGCAAGGAGTCGAGAGCGTCATCGATGCGGGGCAGAGGGTATATGTCTTTGCGAGTGATCTTCTTCAAACGACGGTAATCGACACAGAAACGGATGGAGCCATCTTTCTTCTTAACGAGGACAACGGGTGACGCCCATGGGCTGTTTGAAGGGCGTATAACACCTCGATGAAGCATGTCGTCGACTTGTTCTTCTATAACCCGACGTTCAGCGGCCGACACGCGGTATGGTCGTTGCCGTAACGGCGAGTGGGACCCCGTTTCAATGTTGTGGGTGACGGTGGAAGAGCGGCCCAAAGAAGTTCGCTCACAGTGGAAGGAGTTGCGGAACCAGTTAAGTAGACAGAGGAGGCGATCACGCTGCGGGGCTGAAATTTCAGAGTCGACAGAAGAAAATAGAATGTGGGAACTGGGCGCCGATGCGGAAGGTGTGAGGGCACTACTTACCCACCATCTTGCCACCATCTTGCCATCTTGCCATCTTGCCACTACTTGCCACCATCTTGAGGGAGACTTGCCACCATCGAAGTAATGCTACCAGCGCAGCTACGCAGCGGTGAAGTTGGAAGAACAGCCAGCGGAGCGTCTTACCTCATGCGACCTGCATCATCATCATGGCAAGACTCAGCAGTGAAAGGCAAGGTTCGACTCCGGAGTTCCAGGCTTGCGGGTACACGGGGTGCAGCTGAGGAGCGGGACGACGATGGAATCCGCACCCTCCAACAAAATTATGGCGAGGTTTATTGGCAGGACGGCAGCAAGGCGTTGAAACGCAGAGAGGCTCAGCTGAGTCCGAAGGGGTTTTGCCGTGCGCGCTCAGCTCTCGAGACAACAGACTGGTGATGGTGATCCTGAGTCTTGCCATGATAATGATGCAGGTCGCATGAGGTAATACGCTCCGCTGGCTGTTCTTTCAACTTCACCGCTGCGTAGCTGCGCTGGTAGCGTTACGTCGATAGTGGCACGTCTTCCTCGTTACAATATATATATATATATATATATATATATATATATATATATATATATATATATATATATATATATATATATATATATATATATATATATATATATATTGTGTAACGAGAAGACGAGGAAGTCGACTGTGCAGCCTAGTGCTCTGGGCATCTTACACCGATGAAGACGAAGACGGTTGGCGTGGGGTTATCGCTCGTGCTGTGATGGCCGAATTGTAAATACATTGCATCTCTTTCTGTAAATAGATCACTTCAGCATCGACCATGGTTCATGTCATCCGTCCTACCACCACGTAACATGTTTTGGTGGAGGTTGCGGTTCTGATCCCCTTCGTAGACCTCCAGCTACGCCCGTCTCGGTTTCTGAAGCGACCACCTCAAGGATCAAGGATCGCGTCTGTCCGCCCCAGCCCCGGTGAGCCATTGGCCTGCGCATTCCCCAGCCCGGTGTCCCCTGCCCGTGATCCGACGAGACCAGCCGACCTGACTAGCCGCGACCAGACCAAAACATGTTACGTGGCGGTAGGACGGATGACATGAACCATGGTCGATGCTGAAGCGATCTATTTACAGAAAGAGATGCAAGCTATTTACAAATCGGCTATCACAGCACAAGCGATAACCTCACGCCAACCGTCTTCGTCGGTGTAAAATGCCCATCGCACTAGGCTGCACATTCCACTTCCTCGTCTTCTGGTTACAATATATATATATATATATATATATATATATATGTATATATATATATATATATATATATATATATATATTTATATATATAGATATATATATATTTATATATAATGATAAAATGAAATTGGTCACAGTTGGCCCAGGACCGAGGTAATTGGAGAATAATGGGCGAGGCCTTTGCCCTGCAGTGGGCGTAGATAGGCTGGTGATGATGATGATGATATAATGAAATATACATACAAAAAGAAATGCCGGCAGTCTACAACGCATAGGGAATGGTTAGACTATTTTTTACTGCTACTTACGTTACATTATTATTTTTCATTATTCATAATAAGTGAGAAAGAAAGAAAAACACGCGCCCAGAGCGGGGACCGAACCCACGCATTTCGATTAGATCTCGAATGCCTTACTAATTCGGCTATCTGGGCTACTGTGTTCTCCTTCACTTTCTGGGGTATTTATATTTACTACAACTGTATCTCACACTTAAGGGTGATAGCAAGCGCCACCCAGACTTTCTGTATTTTCTGCATTTCCTAACGAGCCCCTCATTTCCAAACCCTATTATCGCGCGAAAGATTAATGAGCGCCACTGTCCTAGCAGCCTTGATGCCAAGGTAGCATAGGAGGGTTTCCCGCCAGTTACCCGCTTATGACAGGCTATAGACGTTCGCGTCACGCCCCGGGGGTGGAAAAGAAGGTCCCCTTCTCCCCGTGAAGTCTGAGTGGCGCTGGCTACCACCCTCAAGCGTCAGATACCGTTGTAGCAAATATAAATACCCCAGAAAGTGAAGGAGAACACAGTCGCCCAGATAGCCGAATTGGTAAGGCATTCGAGATCTAATCGCAAGGCGTGGGTTCGGTCCCCACTCTGGGCGCGCGTTTTTCTTTCTTTCTCACGTAATTAATAATAATGAAAAATAATAATGTAACGTCAGTAACAGTAAAAAAATAGTCTAACCATTCCCCTATGCCTTCTTTGGCGTTGTAGACTGCCGGCAATTATTTCTGTATTTCCTAACGAGCCCCTCATTTCGTAAAGCTATATATAAATATATACAGCGAATCAGAAAATGGGAAATGAGGGGCTCGGTGAAATAATACAGAAAATAAGGGTTGGCAGTCAAGAAAACCTCCGAAAGCAAAGGGGAGGTTGTGGTCGGTCACAGAAACAGATGAAGAATTGTTTGAGTGAGAAAAGAAGTTGTGAAAAAATGCCCGCCGGGTGGGATCCACACACACGACCTCCAGAATACTGTTCTGGTGCGATAACCACTACGCTACCGGCTGGTCTGTTTCCCGAAGACTTTCTTTGTTATTATAGTTAAGGTATTTTTTGTTTCCTGCACTATTTTTATATATATATATATATATATATATATATATATATATATATATATATATATATATATATATTGTTGCGGAGCAAGGGAAACGCTTATTCGCAAGTAGTAAACGAATGCGTCTCTAATGGCAGATAATTACGAAGGCAAATTCGCACAGGCAGCTAGGTCTTTCAGCTCGTGCACACGCTAGTCCACCAGAGCGTCTTCTTCTTCCTCGACGGATAGCCAGGCTGCCGCACAACCATGGCACATGCCCACTTTGGGGGATTGCGCCCTTTGCAAGTCGAGTGTCGGGCCAGCTCATTTCTCTTCTAGCTCATTTCTCTAATAAGTTCCACGCGGCCTAGCTCCCCCACAGGATAAGCACCGAATCGGTGCTGTGCGGCTACAATGTGGAAGGTGAATCAGGGGAGTGGTACGGCTTGAGGCGGGCGACGTGGACGATGTCACTCCGAGGTTCAGAGCTGGAAGGGACGACGGGGACGATTTCATACGTAACGTCCGTAACTTGACGAAGTACTTTGTAAGGGCCAGCATAGCGGGAAAGCAGCTTCTCAGAAAGTTCCACATGGCGAGTCGGACACCGTAGTAAGACGAGGGACCCTGGTGAAAAGTGCACGACGCGGTGACGTTCATCATAGCGGTTCTTCTGGTTGATTTGTGAAACGGCGAGGCGGGAACGGGCAAGCTGACGTGCTTCGTCGGCTCTTGCGATGGCTTCGTGGACATATTCGCTGCACGTGTGGGTGGCGGGAGGCAGAATGGTATCAAGCGGCATGGCCGGTTCCCTCCCGTAGAGAAGGTAAAAGGGTGAGAAGCCTGCAGTGTCGTGACGGGAGGAATTATACGCGAAAGTGACGAAAGGCAGCGCAATGTCCCAGTCGCTGTGGTCACTAGACACGTACATTGCAAGCATGTCCGTAAGGGTTCTATTAAAACGCTCAGTAAGGCCATTCGTTTGTGGGTGATAAGCTGTAGTCACCTTGTGGCGAATCGAACATGAGCGAAGTATGTCCGCAATGACTTGAGACAGGGAATTTCGACGCGGTCTGTGACAAGCTGCCGAGGGGCGCCGCGGTTCAGTATGACATCATAGAGGAGAAAATCGGACACGTCAGTTGCACAGCTCGTGGGTAGCGCACGGGTGATAGCAAAGCGGGTAGCGTACTCGGTAGCGACAGCAATCCATTTGTTTCCGGAAGTAGACAAGAGGGAAGGGCCCGATAAAATCTAGTCCGATCCGGCAAAATGGTTCAGTGGGAATTTCAAGTGGTTGCAGCTGGCCTGCTGGTTGCTTGGAGGGTAGCTTACGGCGTTGGCACAGGTCACATTCACGCACGTAACGCTACACAAAGCGGTAGAGTCCTGGCCAGAAAAAACGATGTCGCATGCGGTCGTAGGTGCGGTTCACGCCGAGATGACCTGCCATGGGTGCGTCATGAAGCTGGTGCAGCACAGTCCGACCTAGGTGTTCCGGAACGACGAGCAGGTTACCAGGCCCATCCGAGCGAAAGTTGCGACGATATAAGACTCCATCGTGTATAACAAAGGAGCGGAGGGCAGGGTCGTCGGAACCAGGTTTACGCCGTCAATGATAGAGCACAGAGAATGGTCGCGCCGCTGTTCATCGCCAATGTTCAGGAAGTCGGAGACCGCTAGGACACAAGCGTCAGTGTCGTCCGCCGAGCATTCCGGAGGGCTGACCGGGTTTCGAGATAAACAGTCGGCGTCCATATGAAGGCGGCCGGACTTGTGAATCACCGACAAAGAGTATTCTTGAAGGCGCAACGCCCTGCGGCCAAGCCGACCGGTAGGGTATTTCAAGGAGGAGAGCCAGCACAGTGCGTGATGGTCAGTCACGACTGCGAAGTGCCTACCATACACGTAGGGGCGGAATTTGCCGACAGCCCACACTAGAGCAAGGCATTCGCGCTCCGTTATAGAGTAATTGCGCTCCGAGGCCGAAAGGAGGCGGCTGGCGTACGCGACCACTCGATCAACACCGGCTTGCCGTTGGGCCAATACAGCTCCAATGCCGTAGCCACTAGCGTCGGTGCGAATTTTAGTGGGAGCAGAGGCGTCGAAGTGAGCCAAAATCGGCGTTGAGGTCAAGAGTCCAATCAGTGCGGAGAATGCTTGCTTTTGGTCGGAGCCCCAGATAAACGTTGTGTTCTTCTGAAGGAGATCGGTAAGAGGGCGGGCGATGGTAGCAAACTTTTTGATGAAGCGGCGGAAGTAGGAGCATAAACCAATAAAGCTACGGACGTCTTTAGGTGAGCGGGGCTCAGGGAAATCGCGAACGGCACTTATTTTACCAGGGTCTGGTCGAACTCCCGTCGAATCAACCAGGTGGCCGAGGATAGTGAAGTGATGGCATCCGAAGCGACATTTCTTGGCGTTGAGCTGGAGACCGGCCTTACAAAAAACTGATAGGATTTTAGAGAGGCGGGAAATGTTACTGTGAAAGGTGGGCGAGAAAACGATGACGTCGTCCAAATAGCAAAGGCAAACGGACCATTTGAACCTGTGCAAAAGTGAGTCCATCATTCTTTCAAAAGTAGCCGGGGCGTTACAGAGGCCAAAAGGCATCACTTTAAACTGACAAAGGCCGTCGGGTGTCACAAAAGCGGTCTTGTCGCGATCTTTTTCGTCCACAGAAATTTGCCAATAGCCTGATTGTAGGTCTATTGATGAAAAATATTTGGCTCCATGGAGACAATGAAGGGCATCGTCAATGAGCGGTAGAGGGTAAACGTCTTTCTTTGTTACCTTGTATAGGGGTCGGTAATCAACGCAAAACCTCCAGGTGCCATCCTTCTTTTTTACGAGTACGACGGGAGATGCCCACGGGCTGTACGAAGGCTCTATGATGTCTTTGTCGAGCATCTTGTCGACTTCCTGCTGTATCACGAGCCGTTCAGCCTGCGACACACGGTACGGCCGCCTGCGGATTGGGTTTGCATCACCAGTGTTTATCCGGTGCTTGACAGCAGAAGCCTGGCCCAACGGGCGGTCACCCAAGTCAAATATGTCTTTATAGGACTCAAAAAGGTGGTACAGCCCTTCATCACGAGGCAATCATGTCACCGAGCGCGTCTTGCTGCCTAGGCTGCGCAGGGGTCTCATTGAAAGGGCTCGATGGTGCGTCCGCCGATAGAGGGGAAACTTGATCACCACCCAAGGGGCAAAGGGTTGCAAGCGAAATACCCTGGGGCAGCACTTGCGTTGACAGGCCAAAGTTCACAAAAGGGAGGCTGATCACATTATCAGTAATTGTCACTACGGTGTGGGGAAGAGTGACGTCGCGCTCGAGTAGCACTGAGCGTATGGCACGAGTAGCACTGAGCGGAATGGCACGGGCGGCCGCGATGACATGGGCACCACAGTCACGGTTTTTGGCGGCAGACGAACGCTTCTTTCGCAATAAAAGCGAGGTCCTGGTTCGTCGCCTGCTGTTGACAAAAGAGTCAGCTCTAAACGGAGGACACCGGAGGAGCAGTCTATGAGGGCAGCATGTTCTGACAAAAAGTCGAGACCAAGTAGAACGTCGTGGGGGCACTTTTCAAGGACAGTGAACTGGACGGGGATTTGGTGGCCGGAAATTTCTACGCGAGCAGTGCACAGCCCAGAGACGACCGGCATGCGTCCGTCGGCAACACGTATGACACTGGTTGGGGCAGGGGTGAGGACTTTTCGAAGTTTGCGGCGGAGATTAGAGTTCATTACAGAAATTTGGGCTCCGGTGTCAATAAGGGCACGTACAGGGACGCCATCTACATAAACGTCGAGTAAATTCTTCCCTGCAGGTAACGGCAGTAGAGGATTTTGAGGCCTGGTCGTCAATGCAGCGTCACCTCCAGGCGCTGCATATCTTAGTTTTCCGGCGAAGTGGCGTAAGGGGTCCGAGAGGACGAGCGGCGAAACGGCGTGGAGCGCGATTGGCGACGCTGCGGGGACGGTGAGCGGTCGATGCGAGAGGGCGAAATTCGGGCGGCATCGTGTGGCTGGCGTCGAGGCGAGAACGAACGGGGGGCATCGTTGGCGTACTGGAAATCCGGGTAGGGGCGGTGGGTAGGCCGAAGAGGACGGCTTTGGCAGTATCTAGCAACATGGCCAGCCCTATGGCAGTTGAAGCAGATCGGCATGTCGTCCTGCGTCCTCCATTCGGCTGGATTCCTGTAATTGGACGTGCGATAAGTATTTCGGCTTGCCGTTCGGAAAGGGGTCTCGTGGCGGCCGGGATGGTCCACAGCGCAGACGGAGCGTATGCCCAGGTTTTCGATCTCCTGACGTACGAGGGCTTGTATAAGTGGGATAGACGGGTGGCTGCTCTGAGATGCGTGCTGAAATAGGGAGGCTGGTGGCATTGCCTCGAGCTCGCGTCGTATGACGCGCGTCAGACCCTAAGAAGCATCTCGGCTAACGTCAGACGGGGACTGTCGGCGAGAGGGTACGGGGTCCTCGCACGAAGATGTCGGAGCGGTGTTCGGCAGTCGGGTGAACGGCGCTGTGATGCGGCGGCTTTTGACCGGCTCAAACTTCTGACAGTCTTTGATAATAGCGCTGACGGTGGTGCAGTCTTTGCATGGTGCAGTCTTTGCAGAGCAGCAAGTGAAAAGCGTCATCCGCGATTCCTTTGAGCACATGGCCTACTTTGTCGGCCTCTGTCATCTGGGCATCAGCCTTCATGCAGAGGGACAGCACGTCCTGGATATAAGACACGTAGGACTCGGTGGTTGTTTGTGCCCGCGTCGCCAGTTCCTTTTTCGCCGCGAGCTGACGTCCTTCTGGTTGCCCAAATAGTTCCTGCAATCGGGACTTGCAATCGTCCCAGCTCTTCAGGTCGTGCTCGGTCGTTTCATACCAGACTTGCGGTGTCCCCCTCAAGTAATATCCTATGTTGGCCAGCATGATTGTCGGATCCCACCTGTTATGGCCACTGACCCGCTCGCACATCTTGAGCCAATCTTCAATATTTACGCCATCGGTCAGGAACCCGGGCTCGCGAGGGTGGGAGATAATGACGAACGGTGGCGCGGATCCGGAGGCTCGAGAAGCCAACATCGTGCCTTCTGGGATGCGGCGGCCACTCCGAAGCTCCGTTTTGGGTAGCACCACCACCACATGATATATATATATATATATATATATATATATATATATATATAATGCCCGCCAGCTTTGATACCCACCTGGCGGGCGTGCACACCTGGCCGGCATTTGCCCACCTGACCCACCTGGGCCCATGCCCATGCCCACCTGGCGGGCATTGTTTCTCCGCTTTCTTTCTTTCTTTTCAAATTCTTTATCTGTTTCAATGACCTACCACATCCTCCCCTTTGCTTTCCGAGGTTTTTTCAGCAGGGTTTGTAGTTGGGCAAGTTGGTACATAACTTTAACAAAACAGCGCGAAGCACGGGACAAAGGGAAGATGAAGACAAAACAAGCGCTGACTATCAACTGTTTATTTGAAAGCAAAGAACGAAATATATAGGCGAAATGTTATCAAAGAGTAGCCGCGGCTACTCTTGCGCGCGGCTACTCTTTGATAACATTTCGCCTATATATTTCGTTCTTTGCTTTCAAATAAACAGTTGATAGTCAGCACTTGTGTTGTCTTCATCTTTCCTTTGTCCCGTGCTTCGCGCTGTTTTGTTAAAAAGGTTTTCGTGGCTGCCAACCCTAATTTCTGTGTTATTTCTACGAGCCCCTCATTTCCTATTCTGCTTCGATATATATATATATATATATATATATATATATATATATATATATATATATATATATATATATATATATATATATATATATATTGCGAGAAGGGTTGTCTGTGGGTGTCGCAGGAAAATAGTAAAAAATGGGTATAGCTTGTAACAAAACTGTTTATTGGTCGACGTTCGGTCGGATGCCTACCCTTCTCAAGATCTCAAGAAAACATTTCGTATTTCTGTGCACGTGTTTATAAGCTCGTCTTCCAACGACGCCGAAAAAAGAGGGAGGGGGGTGTTGGGGAGACAAGCAGCTACACACACACACTCTCGGCGAGGTGAGGTAAAGGTTTCCAAAAAAGAGAGAGAGAGAAGAAAAAAAGAGCAAAAGAAAGAAAACAAAAAACAAAAACAAACCTAAACATGCAGAAGGGAGAGAGGAGCACACAACTCTTTCAAAACGTTGTCCTCTATCGTTCGTAAGCTTGTTTAAAGAGTGACAGGTAGCGCCCGCTGCCGAAGGGGGCTGTTGGAACTTTGTTGTTAGAGGAAAAAGAGGTGACCTTGAATGGTGGAGCTGGGCCTCCATTGCATGCTTGGTGTATGGGCCGGCTCGTGCACTTCGTATTCGTCCTCTTCATGTTCGGTTATGGAGGCAGGCTGAGGGTGGTGTGCGAGACGCTCAATGAAGCCGCCTGTCGTCCTTGAAGGGCGCCGTCTTCTTGTCAAGCGTGGTGCCGAAATCCGTGGGGACCACGAACCAGCGACGACATCCACATCACCGAAAGGCGGACGACCGTTTCAAGGACACCGCAACCGTGCCAGCGAGACCTTCCGAACGTCTCGGCCGGCACCATCATGCATCAGCTGAAAAGAAAGCGAAAGACGCAACGCTCTCTACTAACGAAGCTGATTTCTGAAACCGAGGTTGCCTTGGACCGAGACGCGGTGAGTCTGAAGGACTACGTTACCTTCCATGACCACGTATGCAATGTGTACCGAGCTGAAGCAGACCGACCGCGACGTTTCAAGAATATCTTCGCACCGCAGAGTACAACGACAAAACCGTCACGTGTTTGTCTAAGCTAAGCCAACGCATCAATGAGTTGAGAGCCGCAGCCGCTGTGTCTTCGGCCACCTTGACAGAACCAGTTCCGTGCGTGGGGCCAGCTACAGTATCAAGCTTCCACGCATCGACTTACCGAAATTTGAAGGCGGTTCCCGCAACTGAAACCCATTCTGGGAGCAATTTGAGTCCACTTTCTACAACAATCCGACGCTTACCGACAGTGGCAAGTTCGCGTACCTCAGGTCATCACTTGTAGGAACCGCATCGGCTGCCATCGCAGGCCTTACCGCAATGTCTCGATGTTACAAAGACGCAAGAGACATACTTGTCGACAGATTTGCGAAGTCAGACCTGTTCGTGCAAGATCACATCGAGAACCTTATTTATCTGCATCCCGTCCGCTCATCGGAGCACGTCCTTGGTCTGCGTCGTCTCTATGACACACGTCAGGCACATACCCGTGGACTAAAGGCTTTACATGTCGCCGAGGACTCTTTCTCTACAGTGCTCCGCCCCTTGATTTTTTGGAGACTTCCAAAAGACTTCATTTTGGAGTTCAATCGTCGCTCGGCCCATCAGGACAACGCAGCTACTTCTGGTGATGCAACCGCTTCCTATCCTGTGAGTTTGGCTCCTCTGCTTGATTTCCTCAAAACAGAGGTAGAGTCGAGAGAACGCATGGACGGTTGCTTGCGGCCGAACGAACCAAAACGTCCGGGTCGTCGCGAAGGACCTCAGAATTTGCAGAAGAGTTTTCGACCTTCCACTACTCAAGAATTCGCTTCAGTGACTTCCGGAAATTGTGAAACCTGCCCTTGTTTCTTCTGCAAATCGAAGGATCACTGTACCGACAGTTGCGATGCTCCCATTACAGTTCGGAACAAAAAGGCAATGCTTCAGCAAGATGGTCGATGTTTCCGCTGCATAGCCAGGAATCATATGCCCAGAACCTGCAGGAAAAAGGTCAACTGCACCAAATGCCACCGCCGGCATGCTTCGACGATGTGCGAGCCCGACGTAACTTCTAGTTCAAGGCATCAAGGACCGCAGGCTACTGCCGTTCAACTAAAAGCAGCCGCATCCCCAACCGTCGCAACAAGGAAAATTATTTACTTACAAACTGCCGTTGTATACGCGTCTTCACAGAGGAAAGAAATTATGGCACGAATCCTATTCGACGGGGGCAGCCAACGAACCTTCGTTACGGCTGGATTAGCCAGAAGATTAGCCTGCCCCACAGCTGACCGTGAAAAGCTTTCCGTGGGTTTTTTCAGCGGACACGACAAACCGAAGACTTTCTGTACAGTTGAGATCGCACTACGTGGAATTAACGAAGGCCCTCCTTTTAAGATTGACGCCCTTGTTACTGAACAAATTTGTGACCGGCCTATACCTGTACCTACCAAAAATGCCTTGAAAGAACTACGCGAAAGTGGTTGCACTCTAGCAGCAATGGCTTTACGCACTGGTAATGCGGTTTCAGATGAAATCAATATCCGGGTCGGTACTGAGCATTATTGGGACTTCATCACAGGCCAAACAAAGACCTTTAGAATTGGCCTGAAAGCCGTCGAGACAGTTTTTCGGTGGACTCTATACGGACCTACTGAGTCAACAACCGCAGCACTTTTTTCACAAACCGTAGTACTGAAATCTCATGCGGCCACCGCCGAACGTTTCCTAGAACGGTTCTGGGACCTCGACACTATCGGGATTCGTTCGGAGGTGTGTGAGCAACCACAAAACGAGGCAACACTGGCTCAGTTCAACAACTCTATATGGAAAATCGATGGTCGGTTCGAAGCACGACTTCCCTGGGGGGCCATTGATCGAGCTGAACGATAACAAGGTGAACACTGAACGACGGCTGACTCAACTTGTTCGAAGACTTCGACAAAGTCCCGACCTCTTGAGTGCGTATCACACAGCGATCTTGAAATACGCTATGGCTGCAGTGGCTATAGGCAGCACGGAAGGCCCAGTTTATTATCACGCAGTCATCAGGGAGGAGAGGACGACAAAAAATCGCGTTGTGTTTACGAATCGGCGCACGCACGCGGTCATGCATCTCTAAACGGAAGCCTCTACAGCAGTCCCAACCTGAATGCAAACCTATTAGGTCTGCTACTCAAGTTTCGCACGCACCGTATAGCATTGATGCAGACATAGAAAAGGCTTTTTTTTTGCAAATCGCCATTCACAAATGTGACAGAGACGCTCTCCGTTACCTCTGGTTCGAGAGAGCGCCTGTTCCAAACGAGCTCCTTCCGAGAGTAATGGAGTGGCGAATGAAACGGGTGCCCTTTGGAACAACTTCAAGTCCGTTCTTACTTGCCGCCACAATTAACTACCACCTCCACAAAATGTCATCGCAGTTTCCAGACACTGTTGCTCGGTTACAAGGCTGCATTTACGTGGATGACATTTTAACAGGAGCCGAAACCATTTCCGAGGCACTGAAACTTTCCACCGAAACTACAACACTTTTTGCAACCGCTTTAATGAAATTGCACAAGTGGGCATTAAATGACAAAGCCGTTCTTCAAAACCTTCGACTTAAAGCAATCCTGCGAAGAGCTTCCCTTCGGACAAGCTCTCGGCGTAATCAAGGTTCTCGGCTTGGTTTGGCATGCAGACACTGACGAACCGGCCTTTTCCCCTGAAAGCGTGACCGATTCCGTCCAGCGTCGGAACGACACGAAGCGGTTCGTGCTAGAAGCAACAAGCAGGTTGTATGACCCGCTGGGATTTCTGGCACCTTTCACTGTCAGAGTCAAACTTTGTTTCCAAGGAATTTGGAAATTGAAAACGGATTGGGACACAGCGGTACCACGAGAAATATTGTCAGAGTGGCAGAACTGGTGCAACGAGCTTCGCGCATTGAGCACAATCGTGGTTCCACGGTTTTACCGACACAACCTTTTACCAGGAAGCACAAGAGGAGCTCTTCATATATTCGCAGGTGCCGGCCCCCTAGCTTATGGAGCCGCCGCGTATTTGTGTACTTTCAACCAGCATGGAGAATCCTTCTCAACACTCCTGCTCAGCAAGTCTCGGATCGCTCCTCTCAAAGACATAAGCCTGACGAGATTGGAGCTGCTGGCTTGTCTCGTGGCAGCACGACTTTATGCATTTATAAAGGCTCACCTTCCTGACGCCTTCAGTGACGTACATTTATGTACTGGCTCCATGATTCCGCTTCACTGGAGAAAAGGAGATGTAAACCGATGGAAACAATTCGTGCAAAACCGAGTCACCGAAATCCACGCCAAGACCAAAACAGACTGGTGGAAACATTGCCCAGGAAAGGAGAACCCGGCCGATATGGTGACGAGAGGCATCACGTCACAAAAGCTAATTTCGTCGGACTTATGGTGGCATGGACCCCGGTATTTAAAATGTACTGAAGAGTGGCCGCCACAAACAATGTGCGATACAGACTTCACAGCCGAAGCGAAAAGGAAAGCGGTTTTGAACGATGCACTACAAGTGCTCGTGCCTACATCTCAGACACACCCGCCGGTCATCGACATAGCACGTTTCAGCTCCATCGTTCGTTTAATCTGAACGACGACATGGGCTCTCCGCTTTCTCGACAAGCTACGTCACAAAAGCGTGCTGAAAGGACCCCTTACTCCAAATGAGATCGATAATGCGGAGAAGTTCTGGCTTCGAACCGTTCAAGCAGAAGCTTTCTACGACGACATCATAGCGGTACAGAAAGGAGAATTGCCACCTCGAGCTTCTCCCTTTCGAAACACTACCATATTTATCGACAACGAGGCTCTGCTGCTCCGGTCAAGAAGAATACACCACAGTCAGCGGTTGTATTCGGAGCGCGATACCATTATTTTGCCGAAGCAACACTTCTACTCTAAGCTTCTTTTGCAGAAACATCATCGTAAGCTTCTACACGCCGGTGTGAGAGATACACTCGTAGACCTTCGACAGCGGTACTGGATTCTTCAGGGACGACAGCTTGTGAAGAAAGTTATTTCTGAATGTACTGTTTGTCGACGGCACCATGCAAAACCCATGGAGGAAGTGGCTCCCCCTTTGCCAAAAGACAGATTCACAGAAACCGACCCGTTCACTGTTGTCGGAATCGACTTCTCGGGACCGTTATTTGTACGCACGGCACGAAAGTTCACAAAGGTGTACCTGGTGCTGTTTACATGCGCTGTAATCAGGGCTATACATTTCGAACTTATAGCCGACCAGACCACACCATCCTTCTTGAATGCGTTTCGTCGCTTTGTTTCACGCAGAGGTGTACACCGATAACGCCCTTAACTTCAAACGCAGCAAAAAGGAAGTCACACAACTTTGGGAGACAATCCGTGATCCACAAGTGAAAAACACCTTTGCCAACCACAAGATTGAATGGAAATTCATCTTGCAGCGGCCGCCATGGTGGGGATGATTTCACGAGCGTATCATCCGTTCGGTGAAGCTAGCACTGAAAAAGACTCTGGGACAACAATGTGTGACAAGAGATGAACTTGTTACCGTCCTCACGGAAGAGGAGGCCGTTATGAACTCCAGGCCACTCATTTACGTTTTCAACGACAGCCAAGAACCCGAGCCACTGACTCCAGCCCACTTTCTAACAGGGAACCGTCTGACCTCTGTTCCTTGCCCGACATCATCAGAACTTGTTGTTTCCAACATCCGCATCTTCATACCTGTGGGCAAAAAGGCAAGTTCTCCTGGGAACCTTCTGGCGAAGATGGGCAACCGAGTACCTGCTGGAGCTATCGTCTCGCCCCATCAAGTCAACAGCAGCTGTCAGAGCCGGAGACATCGTATTAGTGGATGATCCGCTCAGGCCTCGCCAAACCTGGAGAATGGCGCGCATCAGAGATCTTCACGTTGGACGCGACGGAAAAATTAGAGCCTGCTCCGTCAAACTCGCTGATGGATCGCAATTACAGCGTCCCATTCGGATGCTCTACCCCTTAGAAGTGCGTTCTGAGGAAAACCCATAAACCCCGTCCGCCCAATTTCGTGGGGGGCAGGTTGTTGGAACTTTGTTGTCATAGGAACAAAAAATTACCTTGAATGGTGGCGCTGGGCCTGCATTGCGTGCTTGGGGTATGGGCGGGCTCGTGCACTTCTTCTTCGTCCTCATCATGTTCGGTTATGGAGGCGGACTGAGGGCGGTCTGCGAGACGCTCAATAAAGCCGCCTGTCATCCTTGAAGGGCGCCGTCTTCTCGTCAGGGGCTGCTCTGCTCAAGAAACGTAAGCGCAAAGCAGTAACAGGGACGCTCTCACACCATCACTGGGGGGCACAGATTTCCAATGGTCACTGACATTACGGGAAGATTTGACAGGAAGCGGTCGCAGCCGCACACATGTCTCAGTGACGCCAACCCTACAAGAGTGTAGGTACGATCTCCGCACTGTGGCTCAAAGCATGCATGATTCCGCCTACCGGCAGGACGGGCGAGCGCCATTCATCATTCTTAGCTGTATTCTTCTGCCCTGTCCGGGCCGGCAACAGGGTCGTCCGTGACCATGAACCAGGGAAAAGAAGCTTCACTAATCCTCTACCTGCACGCGGGAGTCGCGCGGGTCCTTTGTTGCAGTAAACGACAGCGGGCGCCTCGGTGTTCTTTGTGGCATATACCGCCTGTGCGGAAACCCCAGGAAGAGCATAAATAAAATAAGAATAGCTTGTTTACTTGTTTAAACCTCACAGAGACTTACAATTTATATAGGGGATTATTCTGCAGCCAGATTTTCAACAGCATGAATAGACGACATAATGCCCTGGCCTTTACGGTATTGAATCGTATTGCTGCCTTTACGGTATTGAATCGTAATATTATTTACAAATTCCCTACCGTAATGGCAGGAATCTCGTCTCTACAGGAAATGTCGTCTCTACATGCTGTTGAAAATCTGGTTGCAGAATTATCCCCTACACAATTTGTAAGTCTTTGTCTTGTTTAAACCAGTAATCAAGCTATTCTTATCTTATTTATTGGCTGCCCGGACATGGCAGAAGAGTACAGCTAAGAATGATGAATGGCGCTCACCCGTCCTGCCGGTAGGCGGAATCATGCATTTGAGCCACAGTGCGGAGACAGTGCGGAGATTAAGGGACAAGAAGAGAGCGGAGTGGGTCAGAGAGCAAACTGGTGTTAAAGACATATTAGTAGAAATTAAGAAAAAGAAATGGACGTGGGCAGGGCATGTAATGCGAAGGCAAGATAACCGCTGGTCATTAAGTGTAACAGAGTGGATCCCTAGAGAAGGCAAGCGTTGCAGGGGGCGGCAGAAAGTTACATGGGCAGGTGAGATCAAGTTTGCGGGGATGAATTGGTCACAGTTGGCACAGGACCGAGGTAATTGGCGAATAATGGGAGAGGCCTTTGCCCTGCAGTGGGCGTAGATAGGCTGGTGATGATGATGATGATGCGGAGATCGTACCTACACTCTTAACGAGCCTTAATATTTGTTTGTAGAGTTGGCGTCACTGAGACATGTGTGCGGCTGCGACCGCTTCCTGTCAACTCTTCCCGTAATGTCAGTGACCATTGGAATTCTGCGCCCCCCAGTGATGGTGTGAGAGCGTCCCTGTTACTGCTTTGCGCTTTCGTTTCTTGAGGAGAGCGGCCGCCTTCTGAAGCGGGCGCTACCTGTCACTCTTTCTAAAAGCTGACGAACGATAGAGGACAGCGTTTTGAAAAAGTTGTGTACTCCTCTCTCCCTTCTACATGTTTAGGTTTGTTTTTGTTTTTTTGTTTTCTTTCTTTTGCTCTTTTTTTTCTTCTCTGTCTCTCCTTTGTGAAAACTTTTACCGCACCCCGCCGAGAGTGTGCGTTTTTTGCTGCTCTTCTCCCCAAATCCCCCCTCTCTATTTTTTCGGCGTCGTTGGACGATGAGCTTTTAAATACGTGTACGAGAAATACGAAATGTTGTCTTGCAAAAGGTCGGCATCCGACCGAAACGTCGACAAATAAACAGTTTTTTTAGAAGCTATACCCAATTCTTACTGTATATTATTTATTTATTTATTAATTTATATATATGTGATGGACTCGTTTGGCCTTGTGGGTGTACGACGCGTAAGAACGGTACTCGAGAGGGTAAGAGAAAAGAAAGTATATTAACAGCACCACCAGAAAAACGAGACAGCAGAAAAGCGGTACAACTGGAAAGCACAACAGCAACAAGACACGAGTCCGATACCCCTAACCAGCGTTCAATAGAGGAAAAAAAAACGTTCTCACTGCCGCCTCGACGGTGGATGTTCGGCGACGTCGATGGCGGGTCGTCGCCAGTCCGAGTCACGGTCCAGCGCTGGCCGTCTGTCGCCAGCTCTGCCCGAGCGAGACGGAAGAAGATGCACCACGTCCTACGTGGCGGGTGCAGCGCTGGTTCCGCCCTGGGCCGTGATCCCGAGCCTCGGCCAGTCGCACGATCGCGCCCCGGGCGTCTGCGGGTCCCACACGGGTCGGCGGGCCCCGACTCACACGCCTCGTACTACTCGAACGGGATCACAGAAACTGCGGGTCCGCCCCCGGTCCTTGCCCGCTCGTCAGCTCCGAGTCTCCGCTGCTGCCGGAACCGCGTTCCACCTCCAGCCCTCTTCTTCCTTCTTCACGTCTTCGTGCGCCGCGCGTGGTCCACTTTTTTTCCAAGAATTATGGCCAATCCTAACAATCACCCCCCACTTCAAGAGGTTGTTGCGCTCAAACAACCTGCTCAGGCTGTTCGGAGGTTGTTCGTGGGCCTTGATGCGGAGCGTTCAATGTCTTTGACAGCGCGCACACACACAAGCGCGAGGATAGTTCAAATTAACGGGTACAAAAAAAACACACACCCGTTGATAAAGCGAAGGCAGAGATAAATTTCAAACAACCACACATCACTCTAGCCAAAACAAGTGAAAAATTCATTGCAGCGGTGGAAAAAAAACAAGGAAAGGTAAATGAATACAGTTAGGGTGCGGACAGTCGACTCATATAATCGGCTCCAATGTTCTCCCTACCCTTGATGTATTCCACCACAAAATCGTATTCCATAAGAGCCAGGCTCCACCGTAACACACGAGTGTTGATGTGCTTTGCCGAGTTTATATAAGCTAGCGGCTGGTGGTCACTTTGCAGTATGAAAGGTTTCCCAAATAAATAGACGTGAAACTTCTTCACGGCCCATATGAGGGCAAGTCCTTCTCTTTCTATCGTGGAGTAGGCAGCCTCACGAGGTAGGAGACGTCGGCTGGCATACGCAACAGGATGCGCAATTCCGTCATGCTTCTGCAGGAGTACGGCGCCAATGCTGGTCGAGGAAGCGTCGGTCCGAAGGATGAATGGTCCGGAAAAATCAGGAGCTTTGAGAATGCGCTCCTTGGAAAGCATTTGCTTCAGGGTGTTGAATGCCGCTTCCTCGGCGTCACTCCAAGCGACTTGATTCGGTGCTCTCTTTTTTGTAAGCTCTGTCAATGGATGACACACTTCGGCATATCGAGGTACAAAATCTCTGTAGTACCCAGTCAGGCCTAGGAAAGAGCGCACCTGTTTCTTCGTCTTGGGGCGTTGGGCAGCCTGAATTTTTTCAAGCGTCTCTACCTGGGGCCCTAGGAGACCACGACCAACCATGTGACCCAGGAACTTGACCGAAGAGTACCCGATCTGGCTTTTTTTCGGTCGAATGGTCAGGCCGGCTTGTGCGACACGTTGGAAGAATGCCTGAAGAATGTCTAGATGCTCCAGCCACGTTTCTGTCGCGATGAGCACGTCATCAAAGTAATGGTAGACGTTTGGGAGGCCGTCAACTAGTTTTCGCATTAGCCGTGTGAATACTGCAGGTGCCGTCTTAATGCCAAAGGGCATGAACCGAAATTGGTACAGGCCAGAGGCGCAAGAAAACGCTGTCATTGGTTTTGACTCCTCGTCCATAGGCACCTGCCAATAACCTTTCGTAAAATCAAATTTAGAAAAGTATCTGCATTTGCCTAGTTTTGCGAACATCATGTCAACTCTTGGGATGGGCTCATTGTCATAGACGAGGATCGAATTCAGTTGACGGAAGTCGACACAAAGCCTTATGGTGCCATCCCTTTTTTTCACCGCCAAGATGGGGGACTGATAAGGGGACGTCGAAGGCTCGATGACACCTAGCTGTAGCATCTGCTGCACCTCCTTGTTCACCGGTTCCTGAATGGCGAAAGGGATTGGGTACTGGCGCACCTGGATCGGTGTGTCCGACGTGAGACGCAACTTGCACTGGACCAGATCGGTCCTGCCTGGGACATCTGAGAAAATCATTTTGTGCGTCTCTAGGAGGCCAGTAACTTGTTCTCCTTGTTCTTTGCTTAAGTCCGGAGAAACCGCAACGTCGTGAAACGTTTCTTGCTGGTCTACAGGCAGACACGGCGGTTCTTCCGCGTCCTCAGCCTCGAGTGCGACAGAAGCCTGTTGGCGTGTTTGTGCAGCTGCAATCCGGGGTTCATACTTCTTCAACATGTTTATGTGGAACAAGCTGGTTCGCGTTCCCAAGTCGATGACGTAGTCGACATCATTTTTTTCTTTCAAGCACAGTGAAGGGCCCCTTCCATGTCAGGATGAGCTTGTTCGTGTCGGACGGGAGAAGAAGCAATACTTGGTCTCCAGGGCTGAGTTGGCGCCTTTTCGCCCTTCTGTCGTAGTAGCGTTTCTGCACTACCTTGGCTTTGCTGAGCTGTTCCTGTGCAATGCGACAGGTGTCTTCCAGGCGCCTTCTCAGATCGACAACGTAACCGTACGATGTCTTCGTTTCCTGGTCGATTCCTTCTCCTGTCCATAACTCCTTCAAGATGGCCATAGGACCCCTGACGTAGCGGCCATAGATCAGGTCGAAGGGCGAGAAACCCAGGCTGGCTTGAGGCACTTCGCGGTAAGCGAATAGTAGCGGGGCCAGGTACCTATCCCAGTTTTTAGGGCTCTCCTGGCACATGCGGCGAACCATTTGCTTCAGCGTGCCGTTGAACCGCTCGACAAGCCCGTTGGCCATGGGATGATATGGTGTCGTGGGCAACTGTGCAAACGAGAGGAGCCTGCTCAGCTCCTTCATCAGGCCTGATGTAAATGACTTTCCTCGGTCGCTAACGATTTCTCGTGGAAACCCAACGCGGGAAAACATTTCCATCAACCCTTCGGCAACCTTCTCCGTCTCAATACTCGGTAGGGCAACTGCGTCTGGATAACGTGTTGCAAAGTCTACCATTGTGAGGACGTACCGATTCCCCTTCTGGGAGGTTGGGGAGAGAGGACCGATAATATCGATCGCCACTCGCTGAAACGGGGTCTCGATGACTGGCATACTTCCAAGAGGTACGCGCCCCACTAGATGTTTCGGTACGGTTCTCTGGCACACATCACACGATCTTACAAAGCGCGTGCTATCGGATCGCACGCCTGGCCAATAAAACTCCTCGAGCACCCTATCCCTTGTCCTTTTGATGCCTTGGTGGCCGGAGAGAATCCCTTCGTGGGCCATTTTTAGAACGAAGTCCCGGAGACCGCTAGGAACGACTAGTTGTTCCATCTCCTTCTTCGATGGGAGCCGACATCGGCGGAAAAGAATTCCGTGCACAAGGACGAAGACCGTTTCTGCTGTCTTCACGGTAATTTTCCTGCCAACCGAGTCGAAGCAGGACTGAAGCGTGCGGTCTTCTTTCTGCATCGAAGCGAGCTCCGTTGGGCTTATGTTGAGTGGGCTGATAGAAGCTACAGGTAGCTGGTGCACGCGTTTCGCCGCACTCGCGCATTCCTCCTCCTCCTTGACGGATGGTGGTGGCGCAAATTGGTTTGGCCTACGTGCACTGTCGTTGACCTTGCTGGACTTCGACTTCCTCTTGGAAGAGGGATGTCTTTTCGGACAGAAGGAAGTGTGCTGCTGACCCCTCCAGTTGACGTCCGGCGCTGCGGCATCACGAACGCCAGCGACATTTCCCAAAATCACCTCGTAAAGAGGGTTGTCCATATAGGTCGCTGTCACGTGGCCTGTGAAGAATGGGCAATCAACATACACTTCGGCTTCAGGTAGGCACACAGCAGTGCGGTCAAGAAGGTGCACAGTGCTCATTCCTCCTGTAAGCTTCGAATCGGGAACCAAAGAACGGTTCACGATTACAGTGTTACAGCCGGAGTCGCGTAACACGGTTACTCGCCTTCCTTCCAGCCAACCGTTAGCGGTAGGCATCCGATCCTTGGAAGCCTGGGAGGTTTTGTGGCTGAGGGCCAAGTTCCTTTGTTCATAAAGGGTTGCCAGCTTGTCCTCATTACCATCGCGACACTACGTTGGACGGCTCAGCGAACATGACGCTTTGTTCGCAGAGTCTACGTTAGGGCACGTTTCCGCTTTGTGTCCGGTCTTGCGGCACTTAAAACAGGAAACAGTTTTTTGGCTAGTGGAAGCCCTGGTCTTCTACCAACAGTCGGCTGGCTTGTGCCCTCGCTTGTTACAAAGGAAGCAGTGTGGCTTTCCTTCGACATCCTGGAGGTCAAGCATTCTTGGAGGCAATGGCGGCTTGCCAGACTCATTCTCCTCTCGGCGTTTCCCTAGGTTTGTAAGACCTTGGGCCTCGAGGTAGTTGTCAGCATTCTCGGCTAACTGGTCTAGCGTTTGACAGCCCGTTTCCTTCAAGAAAATGGCCAGCTTATCATGACGCTTACTTAGAAACTGCTCCGAGACTATTTTGTCACGGAGAGCTTCGTAGGTTCTGGTGGTCTTAGCCAGTTCCTGCCAGTTATCAAAATAGCCTAACAAGCGACCAGCGAATTGGCGGCCTGTCTCAGAGTTCTCTGGTTTGGCTCCACGAAACTTTGTGCGGTACCCCTCTTCAGTGTAGCGAAATCGCTGAAGCAGGGTCTGCTTCAGCTTAGCATACTTCAGCGCATCATCTGCAGCCATGCGTCCGACGACACTCAAAGCTTCACCAGTGAGGCACAGGTTCAATGAAAACGCCCACTTGTCCTGCGGCCAATTCTGGCTCGTCGCGACGCGTTCGAAACGCTGGATGTAAGCGTCGAGTTCATCGCGCTCTTCATTGAATGTCGGGATCAGCTTGTGGGGGCTGTCGTACCCATGGGCGACGCTTGTAGCTGCAGACGTGCCTGACTCTGCGCTAGCGTTGGGCTGCTGCTGTCGTACTTATAACTGGAGTTCAAGGACCGACCGCTCCATTCCTAAGCGAGCTGCCGCTTCGCGATTCGCTTCCCGTTCCGCTGCGCGTTCTTCCCCGAGTCTGGCACGCTCTCTGTCAACAAATTCTTTTAACTCAGTACCGGAGAGGCCAAATTTCTCCCCTAGGCTCACCAACTTCTCGAGCTCCATTTTTGTCCGTCACACACACGGTAACAAGGCAAGGCTCTTTAAGGTGGAATTAAGAGCAAAGTCCTGTCGCGGACGCCAGATTGTGATGGACTCGTTAGGCCTTGTGGGTGTACGACGCGTAAGAACGGTACTCGAGAGGGTAAGAGAAAAGAAAGTATATTAACAGCACCACCAGAAAAACGAGACAGCAGAAAAGCGGTACAACTGGAAAGCACAGCAGCAACAAGACACGAGTCCGATACCCCTAACCAGCGTTCAATAGAGGGGAAAAAAACGTTCTCACAGCCGCCTCGACGGTGGATGTTCGGCGACGTCGATGGCGGGTCGTCGCCAGTCCGAGTCACGGTCGAGCGCTGGCCGTCTGTCGCCAGCTCTGCCCGAGCGAGACGGAAGAAGATGCACCACGTCCTACGTGGCGGGTGCAGCGCTGGTTCCGCCCTGGGCCGTGACCCCGAGCCTCGGGCAGTCGCACGATCGCGCCCCGGGCGTCTGCGGGTCCCACACGGGTCGGCGGGCCCCGACTCACACGCCTCGTACTACTCGAACGGGATCACAGAAACTGCGGGTCCGCCCCCGGTCCTTGCCCGCTCGTCAGCTCCGAGTCTCCGCTGCTGCCGGAACCGCGTTCCACCTCCTGCCCTCTTCTTCCTTCTTCACGTCTTCGTGCGCCGCGCGTGGTCCACTTTTTTTCCAAGAATTATGGCCAATCCTCACAATATATATAGTAAAAATGGGTATAAGTATATATATATATATATATATATATATATATATATATATATATATGTGTGTGTGTGTGTGTGTAGGGCGAATCAGAAAATGGGAAATGAGGGGCTCCGTGAAATCAGACAGAAAATAAGATTTGGCAGTCCAGAAAACCTCGGTAAGCAAAAGGGGAGGTTGTGGTGGGTCATAGAAAGAGATGAAGAATTTTTTGAGTCGAAAAGAAAGTGGTGAAAAAATGCCCGCCGGGTGAGATCCAAACCCACGACCTCCAGAATACCGGTCTGGTGCGATAACCACTACGCTACCGGCGGGGCTGTTTCCCCAGCACTTTGTTGGGTATATATGTTAAGGTATTTTTGTTTCCTGTACTTCGGGTGGTAGCCAGCGCTACCACCCCAAGTGAAGGTCCCATTCACCCTGAGCCACCTTCACCCCGGGTATATATATAAGACAAAAATAGGGGTTAGATGCCAAGCCAACCTCGGAAAAGGGTAAGCAAAGGGGAGTACGCGTTAGCCATTAAAACAGATAAAGAATTTGGAGAGAGAGCAAGTGAAAAAAAATTGTAATAGTAAAGCTGGCAAACCTGTACACATTATTCCTAATGACCGCTAATGTACCGGAATCTTCCAAGAAAGTGGACATCATCCTAATCCATAAGAAAGGTTTTATGAAGGACTTGAAAAGTTAAGTGCCGATCACCTTACTGTCAGTCGTTTACAAGTTACCTACCAAGGTAATCATTGGCAAATTTCTGCCACCCCCTATTGTAGTTAACCTAATGGACAACCAGGGTTTCGTAAAGGCTGTCAATCATGTGACCGAGAAGTGCGCGGAGTATACTGAACCCCTATATAAAGCCTTCATAGAAAATGTGAAAACACCAGACTCAGTTTGAATCATCAACAGTCGTTGAGACATTACGGAACCAGGGTGTAAAGGAGCGTTATGTAAGCATACTAGATATTATTTAAAGTGCGTTCACAGCTACCATCATCCTTCATTAGGAGAACGATCAAATATCTCTAATGAAGGGCGTCAGACAAGGAGACACAATCCAATGTTATCCGCAGCATGTTTCCAAGAAGTACTCAGAACATTGCACTTAGAACAGGTGGGTGTAAGGGGTAATGAAGAATACCTCAGTAACCCCAGTTATGTCGATAACGGTGCTTTGAAAAGCAACTCGGTGGACGAATTGTAAAGCATACAACGGCACTCAGAAAACGAAGTAGAACCATGGGCCTGAAAATGAATATGCGGAAAACTAAAGTGATGCCTAATGGCATCGGGAGCACAGCGGTTTGAGATAGGTGGTGAGGTAGTAGAAGTTGTAATAATATATCTACTTAGGGCAAGCTGTGACCCGGATGCCAACCATGAGGCAGAGATAACTCGAAAAATAAGAGTGGGGTGGAGTGTATTCGGTAGGCATTCTCAGATATTGAATGAAAGCCTACCATTGTCCCTGAAGAACAAGGTGTATGGCAGCTGCATCTTACCGGTACTCACCTACGGGCAGAAATTTGGAGGCCCACTAGGAGGGTTCAATCTAAATTGAGGACGGCTAAGCGCGCAATGAAACGGAAGATGATAGGAGTCACAATAATGGACAAGAAGAGAGCAGAGTGGGTCAAGGAACAAATGCGTGTTAAGTACACGTAAGTAGAAATTTAGAAAAGAGCGTCGTGGGTAGGGCATGTACTGAGAAGTCATGATAACCATTGGTCAATAAGGGTAACAGAATGGATTCCTAAAGAAGGCAGGCGTGTCCCGTCTGGCAGAAGGTTAGATCGGCAGATGAGATGAGGAAGTCTCCGCGGATAAATTGGCCACAGTGAGCACGAAACCGAGATAATTGGAGAATAATGGCAGACGCCTTTGCCCTCCAGTGGGCGTAGATATGCTGGGGATGATGATGATGACGATGGATATGATGATTATCCTTCTTAATATTATGATGACGATGATAATGATGATGAAAGTTTTACTTCACAGAATACAATGCGTTGTAATTATTCGTAGTTGTAGCGCAAATAAAGATCAACTGCCTTAGCTTTCCTCGAGTGGTTGCTTATATGAAAATATTGCTTAAAACCAATTTTTCTCCCTCGTGCTGAATTAGTTATAACAGGGGATAGCTATTTATATATACGTGGTGCAAAGTAAAGAGTCCATTAAAAAATCAAGAACAATCACAGGAAAGCTTTATTCACATAGCGGCAATGGTACTTGCCTCATCCGAGTACAGTTACATGATTTTGCTGCCACATACTTTTGGAACACACTTCTTATATTGCTTTGCGTAAAACTGAGAGGACAGCAAGATGTTTGGGAAGCGGAGAGTATACATATAGTAGGGCTATCCCAGGCAGCACGGAAAGTCCGTTTCTTGACCGGCCAACCTATGGCTGTTCTCCGGAATGGTCGGCAAGAGGCAATGAATTGGCGGCTGTTGATAATAAAATGGACGGTACGAATCCAGCTGCCGTCACCTCGGAACGTTTTCGGCAGCCAATGCTCATATGTTGGTCGCCTTTCACTGGTTTGCCATAACCACGGTTTCTCCCCAGAAGGGCCGAAGGGCCGCATCAAACCTGTCCGAAGGGCCGCATCCCGTCCGAAGGGCCGCACCAAACAGACTTTATCCGCACTTTGGCGGTTCGTTCTGGACTCCTCCATGTTGGGACACTATTGAGGTCTTCATCTCCCCTCCCTCCTCTTCCCCATGTGGCCTTGAGCCATCCCTTTCAATAAATGTTCGTTGTTGTTGTTGTTGTCCCCCCAGCGCGGGTTGCTTATAAATTTTCTGGTAAGTCACCCGCCGCCCAGGAACGGCGCTTGCTGCCGCAACATTGATCACAAGACGTGAGGCAAGCTTGCGGCTGCCGAGTACTCTTTTTTTCTTTGAAAGCCGGTCATCAAAAGATGAGCAGCAAATACCCGTCTTCCAAGCGGCCAACCTCTTTTCGCCTGCCGGAATATAAAAGATGAACGCCTATGATGCCGTAGCCGAGTACTCGTTTTAAATGCAGAGCAATTCTTTAACTCACGATGTTATGCGTCCGTAACTCGGCGTCCGCAGCCAGCCAGCACGTGCGCCCCTCCCCCGCTCCTCCTCGCTCTCAACAACAGGTGCGGGCGCGCATGCGCGTGCTCCGGTGCCGAAAGAGGCGTTGCAGCAGCAGGTGCTACCTCTTCTCCCGCTACTGCGCGCGCTACGAATATACTGGTTGCCCGAGCGAAGGATCCGCGGCCCGACGTTGACGTTTGGCCGCGGCTTCTCGTGCACGAAGTTCGGCGTCGGCAGCGCACTTCAGACGCTTGCGTTCGCAGTCGGCAGCGCGCCGTCTCGCCGCCTTGTCTTCTGCCGCAGTCGATGAAGAGGATGGCACGATGTCTTGAACTGGTACTGCAACGCTGACGTTGGCTCGCGTCACGGTACTGGTTGAAGGTGTTGCTTCCATCGCTTATGAACTTCGACGATGGCGCACTGCCCTCCCGAGAGGGATAATAAGAAAGAAAAGACAGAAAACAATAATAATCAAGATCCAACCGATTGCCCCGCAGAGAGGGTGGGGTGCAAACGATGGCAATAAATAACACGTTAAGTACTTACGTCTCTCGTCTCTCTCTCTCTCTCTCTCGTCTCGCAACCCAGCTACCCAACCCCCACGACAACAACAACTACAACTACCACCGCCAATTACCACAACCTACGCCACGTGACCACCCACAATGCTCTGCATTTACTCGTGTCCCTCGCGCGTGGGCATGCGACGGAGGTTTTTTCCTATGGCAGTTAATGTTCAAAAGTCGACAGGAAAACGTCTGGCTCCCGATCGCATTAATCCATTCGGAACCAAATCATGCTCCTGCTCTTCGAAAGGTGAACGGCCGATGTCTGTCACAGGTCTAGCACCGCCCCTGCCCAATCACCAGAATTCCGAAGGCCATGCGTGGGCTAGCGCTTAGCCACCGAACACATTGTGCTGTATATACATGTACACTCATGAACGAATGAATGAAAACACGAAAATAATAAACGGAACGCTCTGGAGGAAAGAATATGGATAGTGAATGCAAAATAATGGCTCGCTAGTGGTATATTTGGGAATACACATTTTCAATCTTTGTTACTGTTATATAGCGGCGCAATTATTTCGCTTGCATGGAAATAAATCCGCTATTTGTGTGTTCCGGCTCATATTTTCGTGTTCGCGCTTCATTTGTCCATTATACGTTTTAGGCCATTCTTTAGACTTGAAACCAAAAATAAATGTCACTTTATTGGACTAAAGAAGAAGTGCGCGTAAAACAACTCGTGCTTTGCGAGCCTGCATAGGCACTGACCGCATTGGTACAGACGCTGACCTCATTGGTATTGCAATTTTTGATACAAGTTTAAAACGTAAGCTTTGTGACGAACCGCGACGCCGAGGAGGTTAAGGATCAATGCTCCGGGCGCACAACGCATATTACCTAGAGTAAAAAAGACCGCTCTTTTGGCGGTCTCTTGGCATTCTTTTTTCCTTGGGACAATCACTGTACGCACAACGTTTGTCAGCAAGTTTCCTTGCTTGTACAAGAGACCTAATACTACTATGCGGAAATATGTATTCTATAGAATCTCTATTTCCGAGCATTCATCGCGATAGCAGTAATTACATGCAACTGGTCCATGTCGTGCCATCAAGCAACCCTTTTCATTCGCCGTCTGTGTTGATGGAAAGAGGCAAAAATCGTATGTGCTATTGAACTAGCTCCAGGCTTTAGCACCTAAGTAGCAGTCCAGAAATGCACTAACATGGGCCCGAACAGCGGCGAAAGCTCGTGGCTTCCTGGACTAAGAAAAGGCCAGCAGCTATGTGCAAACAAATGTGCCGCTCGGCGGACGCTAAACATGACAGCAGATCTATGTACCGAAAAGACCTCCCACTAAAAAAATTGCCGAAATTCAGGTTAGAGATAACGTTTTTTTTTCACGCGTCGAGAAAACGAGGATTTCACCAGCCGAAGCCATGATAGCAGTCTAAATATGAAGGCAACGATTCATTAATTAAACAACGTGGGGATCCTAAATTTTAGTTCCCTCATTGTTTCTGTGGAAGGCGAAGTGGTCCCAATCTTATCTTTACAACCCCTCAGACGTGACCAGTAAGAAGGCTGCATAATTTGAGCGTATTTTGTTATAGCCCTGAAAAAAAAAATAAACTGGTACGGAAATTTCTGTGATTGGTTGATTTATTATAATGTCGCTTAACGCGCTGACGCTAAAGATACGCAAGCGACGAGGCGCCCCGTAGTGGAGGGCTCCGGATTAATTTCGGTCGCATGAGGATCTTCAACGTGCGCCGAAATCTCGAACACACGGGCGTTTTCGTTTTTGGCCTCCAGCAGAAGTATAGTTGTATGACGGCGTCAGCAATGCAGTTTCAACGTTTCAGAAGAGCTAGCTCTTTATGTTTGATTACTAATACTTTTGATTGACAGCATATAACTTCGTTTATACAAATCTAGCTTTAACCAAAGGTAAATGTTTAGAGTAATTCGTTCGTTTGGGGGTCTATTACCTAATATGCGCAATTACGGGGTGAGTAAGCTGTCACGCACACACAAAAAGCCACAGCTAGCCGCCGCTGCAGCTACAAGTGCCAACCGACCACTACAAAAATGACCCCGCCTGGGCTTCCCGAATGCTGCATGGGCCAGTTCAAGTTACTTCAGCATGACCTACGGAAACGTGAGGAAGCCTCCACATTGCTTTCGCCAACGACTACCTGCATGCATAAGACGAGACGAGTATCACCTCTCTGTCACTCTTGTAGTGTTCGTTAGGACATTGAACCTGCACTGTGTGCTGAAACTCAGCGTTAGCCTAGGCTCACAGCATACGACTGCGTCTGCGACAAGGGCTGCGAAGGCCTTGCCTTTCTCCGTGACCGCGCTTTGTGGAAATTCTGTGAACGTTTGCACTGTGTGCGCGCTTGTGCGTCTTTCAGATTAGCGTTTCTAGAATACTTATAGTGTATGTGTGCGTTTTTCTGTGCTGGTGTATTCATTCCTTGTCGTCATTTTCATTCATCAAGCCATCTTGTTTCTACGCTGACTTCTCCGTATCATAAAGGTATTCCTCCCTCCCAGTTTTCGTCGCAGAAGTTACGAAGAAAACACCCGACAAAAAAAGCAATGCTAGTGAATAGTCCTGTGCGAGTACAGTAAAGACTCACATAAACGCTGTGCCTTTTACGAGAAGTTATAGATTTACCAACCAAGTGGTTGAAAAAGCGCAAGGCGAGCGACACCTGCGATAAAGATTTCCCTAGGTAATGATTAAGCACCCTGAAGTCTCAGATCACACCTTGAAATGATTAATGCAACATCACGATCTGCAAACGCGCGAGGCGAATGATTCAGGACTCCCGTACAATCCTCCGCTGAAGCAGGCCTAACGCCAAATTTTGTCCGAGCTGGACAGCATTGTAAGGCACACGTAAATTTTCATTTGTCTTGTTATGACCGAGAGAAGTCCACGAGACCGCGTACTGCGCAGGGAATCAAATCCAGAGAAAGCGGCAGCTAAGACAAGTCCGAGGCAAAATAAATAGCTAAGACTGGTGAAATGAAACATGCCGTCACCCCTATTCAAAGACTTTTACTCGCCATCATCATCCCCGTTCAAGGTTTTTTTCGGGGCGCTGCCATGCGCCAAAAATACAGCCTGATCTTCTGGCCGAAACTGGCAGCCAATAGGAAAAGACTGGGAGCAAGAAGGCAGTGATCCGGAAAGTTGCTATCAGGAGTCTATTAAAACTGAAATACTTGTAAACACAAAAAGCAATAATAATTTTGAATGAATGATTGCGCAAAGATTGACAAATCTGGCAATGTTGTATGATCACTTTGCATGAAAATACAAAGAGTGAACTCTGCTCATGTGTTCGGCGCTGCAGTCGTTTCCGATCAGGATTCTATTTAAACTGGAATACTTGTGAACACCAAAAGCAATGACAATTTTGAATAAATGATTCTTTGAAGATTGAAAAATTTGGCAATGTTGTATGATAACTTTGAATTAAAATATAAAGTCGTAACTCTGCTCATGTATTTGGCCGTTTCGGCACTGCGGTCGTTTCCGATTTAATTTTTTCATCAACGAGTGCTGGCGGCAAGGTCGACGGTCATGGAGGAAAGAATACTTTGGAGAGGCCCCTAGCATCCCAATGCATTGCGAAAAGTGTGGAGGAAGTTGTCATTTTTCTTGAGCCCATGGACAATGTTGCTTACTTGTTTACAACTGCGGTGGCCAAATTTGGGCAAATAGAATGGACAAATTTTTAAGGCGCTTAGTATGTCGCTGCCTCGCTAGGCTTGCAAACCAGCGCCGTCGCTACGACAAACGTTTTTAGATTAGGCCAGTTTGAAAACTCCGCCATCGGAGGCGGCCTTAACTCGTACGCTGGCCGCAGCGGCGCTTACGTCGCGTCGAGATCGGCGGAGCGAGCCGCTGCCGCCGCCGGCGACCTGCCGGGAAAATACCCTTCGATCAGCCTTGGAGAGAGCCACAGTTGTTCTTTGCTCACTTAGTGTTTCTTCGTTGTGAAGTGAAGTGAAATTTATCGCTGCTGAGACGTAGCGCGCAAAGACCGCCGTGTTGTACGACCCCAAACAATGCTCCCGTCGTCTGCGTTCGCCATCCCGCGAGCCTGTTGCTTTGACGACGACAAACGCTACTTTGCCAGGCTTAAAGAGCTGAAAAATCGTCCTTCTATCTCAAAACCGAAGGCTGTTTTTCAATTGAAACTTTGGGTGAGGGTTAGAATGGGCAAATTGAAGGCGAAATCAACAGCTTAGAACATGATATTGCACGGAGGAAATAGCGACGAAGCTGTTTTCGCTTCGAAGCGGGAGGGCAGGGCGACGCCATGTTAGTCAAATCAAACCGGAGACAGCAAAGAATGATCGGATAGAGTGCTGGGCTCCATGGGCTCAAGTCATGGCGGTACTCGGCTTCACAAATGTGACGTCAGGGCTTCTCCTAACCTTTTCTTTCCTCCATGTCGACGGTGGTTGCGCCTTGGCCGTGGTGTTATTCATGTTTTTTGTGCGATATACCATCGTAATATGTGTTCGCCCTTTGTGGATAAAGCCTGCTTGCCACTTTGGAAACACCCGAGGTTAAGGATAAGCCTAAATATAGCGGCAAACGATCGAAGAACGGCGGGGCTTTTCTGTTCCCGGACAAAGAAATTCGGTAAGTTCTTTTTTGCTGGACCTTTTCGAGCGCGACTAAGGTTCGGTGCCAGAAACGTCTTATTGGCTTGATTTCTCGTTTCCGCGTCAGTCTCACGCTGTGGTTCGTGCAAGCTAAATGCAATTTGCTGGCGCTGTTCGATATGTCTAGCGTTGCTGATGAACAGGTGGTGGGCGCAGCGGAGGGCCTTAGGAAACTTGAAATAATTGCCGGTGCTCTTGATAACATCGTGAGGAATCGATGTGTTTTGTTTCGTATGTGGTTTTTATCGCAATAGGTCTGTTTCTAGATGCGGCCGTGCGGTTTCACCGCGCTTTTGTTGTATTTTGATAGCTGTGCCACTTGGAACAAAACAAAATACAATGTGCACTGCTCAACTTATCGGACGTAAAACTTCCCTTGAGCAAAATGGAAACCGGAAATAGTTTGAAAATCTTAACTTGGCAATAAACGTGTTTTGATATTTTTTTATCGTCTTGTTACTGGCTGAAAACCTTTCCTGACCCTTTTTCGCGTTCTCTTTCTTTGGAAAATATTTGTTTACCCGCCGTGGTGGCTCAGTGGCTAAGGCGTTGCGCTACTGAGCACGAGGTCGCGGGTTTGATTCCCGGTCGCGGTGGTCGCTTTTCTGATGGCGGCGAAAAGCAAAAATGCCCGTGTGCACGAGGTTTCGGCGCACGTTAAAGATCCCCAGGTGGTCAAAATTAATCAGGAGCCCTCCACTACGGCGCGCCTCATCGCCTGCGTTGCGTCGGCGCGTTAAACCCTACAATCAATCAAAATCAAATAAAATATTTGTTTTCTTCAAACAGGTTGTAGTTCAGGAACACCTACACAGAGTATATTTCACATTGCGGTAAACGCTATCTACGCTTACATAGCATTGGTTTTAAGCACCTTTCGTCAATTCTGAGGTTAGGACAATCATTGAGTGAGTGTTCTTACTTCTCGGAATGTGTAGTGTACTGTGAGCTTTTAACTTTGTCAGGTAACGACGTTTGTGCTTATGTAACTTTTCTTTGCAACCTTTTCATTTAAAAGTGGCTGGAGCTTCAGGACGGGGGCTGTCTGGCAAGATGAAAAGCAATAACAGGTACGTACTGCATTTATGTGACCGATATAGAAACCCAAAAATAGAACTGGACCTATAAATATGCGTTTGAGTGATGTGGGGCCTTTGTGGGGGTTGTTTGTTCATGGAATACCACAGGAATACTAGTTGTAGGTAGCTCTTTCAGCGGTAGGATGCTCTGCTTGTTTAGGACATTTGAATTATGTTGAATGTAGCTTTTTATATTTGCAGAAAGTGAATTTCTGTTTTATATATTTTTTGCACACGATGTAGTGCCTGTGCCAACCAGGTTTTCTGGGTGAAGAGTCCTTCAACATCTGCTTGTGGCTGGACAGCTGTTATGTCGTAATGCTTGTAATATGAGTAAGCACAAAATTTTGCAGGTGCAGTACCAGTGCCGCAAGAAGTAATTGGAATGCTGGAGCTTGGGCCAAACTCGGGTCTGTGTAGCTGCACCAGCGGTAACTGACAGCAGCATATCATATACATATGCATATCGGCCACAATATTCCCTCTATACCTATGGACTCTTCTGTATTACCGTGTCACTGAGCATTATGCATTGGATGTTGGATACCGCGCCAGTGGAGTGATGGTGCTCTCAGCAGACACTTCTGGCAGCATAGCCTGCATGCTTCCAGTGAATGTGAGCTAGTCAAGCTGAATCTCTTGGCACTGTTCTTTTCTGTGAATACAGACTCCTGACATCCTTTGGCGCTATCTATGCACTGAATTTGCATGGGTTCCTTGTCAGTGGTCAGTTAATCAGCCGGCTGTTTTGAATGGGCCAAGCGAAATAAAAAAAAACAGTGTGAAGGTTATGCTGGGTGTGCGTGCAAGGTCCCGATGTTATTTGTGAACTTCAGTTCTAAGTTAATCTGTGGATTTCTTTCCTTTTTTTGCCTTCAAGCTCACCCACCCCTTTATCTGAAATAAGATCATATCTATGCTACTGAGCTGCACTGTTGGGGGCACCTGGGGTGAGGCATCTTTATGCTTCATTTCTTTATGTCGACTGCATACCGTGACTGCTCAAAATACTGTAAGCACAGTGATTACATTATGCGCACAGGGTCAGTTGTTGTGGGAGCTCAAATTCATTTCAACCAAATAACCCGCCGCGGTGGCTCACTGGCTAAGGCGTTGCGCTGCTGAGCACGAGGTCGCGGGTTCGATTCCCAGCCACGGCGGCCGCTTTTGTGATGGAGGCGAAAAGCAAAAACGCCCGTGTGTACGAGATTTGAGCGCACGTTAACGATCCCCAGGTGGTCGAAATTAATCCAGAGCCCTCCACTACGGCGCGCCTCATCGCCTGCGTTGCGTCGGCGCGTTAAACCCTTCAATCCATCAATCAATCAATCAATCAATCATTTCAACCAAATAGATTTTTGTCGAAGCAAAACGAACTGTTATGCTTTCTTTGCCATATTTTGTTTATTCTTGCTCCTTATTTAAAAAAATTTTTTTTATGTATATAAAATGGCTTCAGTGCCTCTAAATGTGTGCAGACAAAAGTTTACATGCTGGGTGCTGTTTTTAAATGAGGCATAGCCAGATGCTACTCAAGATCATGAGTTCGCTTTCTCGAATCATAAGAATTGACGATTTCATTCTTTCGGGCCAGTAAAGTTACCGCACATGTTGATGGGGTGGTAATTCTGGCGAGGCATGAACCGCCTGGTCATCATATTGAACATATATTTGGCTCGATAGTGTGCGAAAGATGTGAAAAAAAAAACAAATTGTACCAAACAATGTAAATTAAGTGCAGTAAAAAATTTGGTTCTTTGCACTACAGGGTAATGTTAGTACATAAGCATTATTTACTGTATTCCAAGCTTGAGACACTCACAGCATAATGCACCCGCAGTTAGGCTCATTGGCTAAGGTGTCGTGCTGAGCCCATATATGCAGGTTTGATCTTGGCCGCGGTGGCTACTTTTCTGATGGAGGCGAAAAGCGAAAACGCCCTTGTCTCAAGATTCAGCATAAGTTAACGTTTCCCAGGTTCTCAAAATTAATCTTGAGCCCTCCACTACTGCACGCCTCATAGCCCATGTGCAGCTTCAGAGTGTTAAACCCTGCAATCAATCCGACGGCGTAACGTAATCACGTGATTTTTATCAGAGCCTTTTGGTGGGATGAGGGGGCAAACTTTGATAGCCCTGGCAAATAGAACGCATCAATGGAACGGATGGGTATATGGTGATGATGATTGATTGATTGCGGGGTTTAACACGTTGACGCAACGCAGGCGATGACGCGCGCCGTAGTGGAGGGCTCCGGATTAATTTTGGCCACCTGGGGATCTTTAACGTGCGCCGAAATCTCGTACACACGCGCGTTTTTGCTTTTCTCCTTCATCAGAAAGGCGGCCTTGGCAGCCTGGAATCGAACCCGTAACCTCGCGCTCAGGAGCGCAATGCCTTAGCCACCACGGCGGGTACGGATGGGTAGGTTTACCTAAAGTACCGCATGCTGGCTTGTGCTCCTCCATGGTCTACTATAGGTAGATATTGGGTCAGCAAGGCAGTGCTCCCTAATGATTTGGCCGCAACCCCCCTGTGTACCAAGCAGGGGTACCTGAAACAGTCCTTCATCATTTTTTAATGCCTCAAAAGCTTGTATCTCTTTGATGATCGGGCACAAATGAAATTTAGTTTCGTGGTTGCTTATAGTCTTGCTCTACTGATCAAGATCGGTCTAAAAAAAGCACAGAGAACATAGTGTATGTTAATTTTGAATTTTGCCTTTCCAATAATAATGCCAAAGACAACCACGTACCATGTTTACTGAATTGTAATGTGACCACATTTGTAGTGTGAAGGGTGACTTCATCGCATCCAGAAAGAAAAATTAAAACCACTAAAGTAACTCAAGGGGTAACTTTCTGTCGCGCAAAAAAAAAGCCGCCAAAGTTGAAGTTTATTGAAATGCACTTATTGAAATTTTGAAAAACTAGGGAAATTTTGACGCATTAGTTTGGTAGGCGCCCTGACTATAGACCACAATTTTCAAACCTTCTCAGGGTGGCGCTATTTGCCCGGGATTGGTGTGGAGCTGTGTAGGCATTTGCCGGGGGACAGCGGAAGCAGCCACGGCCCCAGCCACATCCCACCAGCCGCATTGGACTTCGTATCGTGTGGCTGATTCGGACACCTAATCGGATTTAAAAATTGGTAAGTTCATATTCAACAATTTACAACCTGCAGTTTAACAGTGCAGTAGACAGTGGGTTAAAGGCGAGTGAAAGCTAGTTGCATGCGAGGATTGCATATGCTGTTCACAGGCTGCAAATGGACCATGCTGTGCGTGGTTCTCACCGAAATCGCGGTTTGTTGAGCTGTATTTCTCTGTGCCAGGTTTTCTCCAGTCAATTGCGGCACCCAACTCCTATACCCTACGAATTAGCTGTGCGCTCATGGTCCCCGCAGAGCTTAGTGTAGCACTAGAAAAGGGTTCATTTTTGTTTGTTTTTCGTCTATAAAAAGAACACTGCTAACCTGTAGGGAACAGAAATTAGTGATAGTTAATGGGATGGAAATCAATAACTGGGCTCTAAAAACAGCGTACGAGAGGCGTATTGTTGTAAAGGTGCTACATTCAAATATGTTCAATTGGGCGTGATAATCTATCAGCGGAAGCACTCAGGGACCCCCAAAATCTTAGTTATGGGTTTTAATGCATACCAATCTTGTGTTTGTTATTTTTTTGTTTACTCAACAACTGTGCAGTGACGCTCAAACAAGCAGCCTTTGCACATTGTTAATTTCACCCAAGTCATGCCGACCTGCATGCTGGAGGAAAAAAAAGTCTGAAAAATGTGGTACAGCTGTTATATTCAAGAAGACTGCCATGACAAAATATACCACTCAGGGGCCATGCATCTGATAAGACAACATGCGATATGGTGCATTTGCAGCCTGTGCACAGCATGGGCAAACCCGCCGCGCAGTTAGTTCTCACTAACCATGAGTGCGCTCTCTAGTGCGCTGTTAAGCTGTAGGGTGCTGACTCGTTGAATAAAATTGTACTTGCCAAAACCTTGCTGGTGAGACAAATTGTCTGGAATGCAATTGAGTAAGCACTGTTTGATGGTAATGGCACTATCTAACCTCATCGGTGCTTTATTTTTAGAAAGTTCATAGCACTATCGAAAACCGTGAAAGATGCAGCTTCTCTTTCACGATGTGTGCTCTGAAATCGAGTCTGCGCTTAAAAACTTCCTTACTGGGGGCAGCTGGATGAAACATAAATTATAATCATACAAAGAACTAAATATTGCCAATGTATATTCAACAGAAATTCGTCTTTATTGTCTTTTAAGCAGCATTTATTTATGCTTCCTCAGAAACTTCACTGCAGCGTTCAGAAGTTCTTGTACTGTATAGACAAGGCTTGCTCAGTTTTTTTAATATCCTTTCCTGTGCAAGTTTCTAACATCTGTTGTTTGCTAGAAGCTTGCAAACAAAAATGTTAAAAAAAAGAAGCTTGCAAAAATGTTCCTCTCAGTGCTGCGGCACTAGCTCAAGCGGCAGTGGCTTTTTTGCCATTCACTATGCCGATATGGAAAAAGCCATGTGTGCATTTCTCCTGGCAGCCCCCTGGAGACAGTGGGGTGCATGAAGTAATGAATCAGTGCTGAGGTAGATAACGTTAAGCAATTATCACAATACAGACCTCAATCAGGAGCTTCTAAGAAGTCGAGGTAGGTATCGGTTAGTAAAGGTCCAGTTAAGATAGTAGGAAATTGTAGCGCATTTTCTTGCACGAAAGGAAAAAAGTATTTTTAGATGTGATGACATTTCTCAGAAGATTTTGCTGTAGGAGCTTGTAGGCATTTTGCTTGCACACGGTGGTGCGTGCATACTTCCCAGCTTTGGGCTAGTACATGGGCCGCCGCTATGCTGTGAGCACCGCAGCAGAGACGTGAATATTTCCGGCTGTTTCTTATTTCCAATTGTGTACACATACACTGCTAACCTTTAAATGGAGGTTGCAAACCTTCCTTAGAAAGCTAATATAAAAAAAGAAACATTCCAGGAAGCCAAGTTTCTGCAGTACAAATAAACCGCTGTTTTGAAAGCAGTAAAGATGATGCTGAGTGAAACACTGCGGCGAATAGTTTGTTCTTCGCAAAACAGTATTTTTGGTAGAGCAATTCAGAATGCAGCCTGGCTGTAATTTTATAGCAGTCGTAGTTATTAAGAAGGAAGCCGTGGCTTTCAACAGTGCTGTGGACCTCTTAAAAATAAGTCGTCAGTGAGCTTGGAAAGCGCTGTACTGCTAAACAGTGAGTAGCCAAATGCATTCACGCATTTTTTTGGCAAAAAAATAGTTTTTCTACCTTTAGTTTTAAGACAACCGCTGGTGGCTTTCGTGAGCAACTACTGATGCCCCCTTCTCACCCCCCCCCCCCCTACACACACATACGCATCTTTTTTGACATCTTTCTTTGTCAACTACGACTGCACGCTGCACTTTTTGTGGCTGCAAAGCTCGTGCGAGCGTACTGAGCTTGTTCCCTGCCATTTCTGTGGCCTCAACATTGCTGGGGCAGCCGAGTTTTACAATCTAGGTTACTGACCATTCATAGCCGTAGTGCAAAAAAATTGGGCCTGTTTGTTTCTTATTGCGTGTGCTTTTCTTTTTTCTTTTTTTTCTTTTTTTGAGGTTCAACATTGCGAGGACACCTATCCGCAGAATTTTGCGGCGTGTGCTCCTTGCAATACCCTCGCTTTATTACAAAAGACTAAAGAGGAAATGCGGTACTATGCCGTAATTGAGACAACTGAAATAATGCCAACGGTATGTAGGCTGTAAAAAGTGCAATAATATAAGTAAGAGGTCCAGGTTTTGTATTTTCATGATAGAAGCATTCCTTTCCCGTCATTCACACATACCTTTTTACTCAGTGGCTGCTATGAGGCTTTTTTATCTTAGTGATTACTCGAATAAATGCTAATGTACTGCAGCACGGCTGAGATGCACTGCTTTAATTTGATAAAGTTACAGGTGGGGAAATGTAGTATGATGCTTCATAATGACAGAACTGTATCGATAACTGTTCTCAAAATACACATTTCATGGGCTTTGTTTTTCCAAATGAGAGATTAAAATGGCCTATTTTAACACACACTTCAGTTGGTTATGTAATGAGTAAAACTCGCCTGCTAGTTTCCCACAGTGGACTGGTAAACTTATACCCTAGTTACACGGGCTCAGTTACCCCGTTAACCATGATTAACGCAAAGTGAGCTTGGCCACCTCAGTTGGGTTACGCTAACCGCAGTTGCCGCTGCCGCAGTGTTCAAAAATCGCACAAGTCAGTTTGCACACAAGTGGCGGCGCATCAGCTTAGGCGAAAAAAATCACCTGGCGTTCGCAGAAGACGAAGGCTTCAAATAGCGGGAGCCCCCGAAGCTGCCCCCAAGAGGAGCTTGTGCTCTTTGTGTCGCTCTCGCAGTCAGCACGACCGCGCGTGAGCAGCAGCTGGTTTCCCAGTCCAGCTGATAAACTATGAGAAAAGCCTAAATTTGTAAATTATGCTGATCGTTTGCCAAAAAAATAGACAAAGCAGGCAATCATGAAGCGTTTTCAGCCCTCGGGAACGATCCGCGCGCACGTCGGCTGTTCCTGCAAACACGCCGGCGCGTCTGTCCGCATGGCACTGAAAGCGGCTCTAACCAACCCAGACCACGGCAGCAACAGCTTGTCGCCCCTCTTCGAAATCAATGTGATCGCGGAAAAGAAGTTCCACATGCGACAAAGTGGATATTATAAAGGTTAAACATTGTGCTATGTATTGTAATTCGCAGTAGTAGAGATAGCGCCGGTCAAATATCGACCGCGATCCTAAGTTCCCAACACCGAACCGACCCAAGAACAATCCGGTCGCGAGCTGTTGGGGAAGCCCCTTTTTCGCCGTGCGCGAGTGCGTCGCGTTTGGGTCTGAAGCAACTGTTTAACGATATTTTTTGTCTACACTGCTTCGACTTTGGTTTTTATCGGGAGATTAAAAGTTTGTTACTTTGTTTTTGTTACGCTCACAACCAAGTGACCGCTGTCGACACACTTGGAATTTCGCATGTAGCAGCCAAATCCGCAGTTTGCGATAACCGCGGTTAAAATTTAGTAACCACCGTTAAAAGTAACTACAGTTACTTCCGCCGTGTAACTAGAGTATTAACCTCAATTAAGGGGTGGTGTTTTGACAACCAAAATATTTGAATATTAAAACAGTTGTGTTGAGTTTTTGCCAGAACTTCTAGGGCTCCATGTCAAAGTTAACACTATTTTCTAATGATAACATGAAGGAAAAACAGCTGCAATGCAGTTGCATAAGGAGAGAAGCATAAAATGAAGGAAAGCTGTTTTGCAAACGGTACGATGTTGCACCATTCTTTGGATGGCTCTTCAACTGCATGGCAGCTTTTAAATTTGAAAGAATTATCGGCAAATCATCTAAATTATGCCTGGCATTCCCTTGGAACTCCCTGAGGGTTCAGGTGAGCTTCAGTTGCCTGCTTCTACTGAGAGTCAGCACCTAAAGCAAAAACGAACACAATGGCTATATTATTTTGCACTTAAAACACTGATAAGCTCCGCAAGGTTTGATCAGTGATTCCAAAAATTTGGTTTCTTCACAATGGTGTGGAATCTAGTTTGCTGACTACCCATTTTTGCGCTGCTGCCTTTCAGTGTGTCACAGGGCCCTTGCCACATTATAGTGTGGGGAATAGTGAAAACTTCAATCTGCCCCTTAAAGGAGTGCTGGCACCATATTTCAAAGCACAGATGACTACATAAAAAGCTTTCTTTTTAAATAGAGATACCCCTCAGGAAGGTTAACCTGTACTGTTCGGAAGAACATATTTTTAGTCAATTTTAATATGTGCATGCTTGAGAAAGTTAAGGATGGATTTCCTTTCAACATCGACATCAGTGTGATGCCATGTGTGCCTCTCCCCAAACTGCCTATGTCAGGGCTCCCATGACGAATCCAAGGTGGCTTACTCTGCCTGATCCTTCTGAGCAAATGCAGATTCTCAGTGATGGCGCCAAGGTTTTCTATTGAACACAATTGTCGAGAGCCATGAGCTACTGCCCAGTGTTTAAAAAATGTCTGCTGTCGTCTTGGGTGAACAGGAAGGAAATGCCCAAAGCAAGCAACACAAAAGACAAAGAAATAAGTTGAAAATACAGCACTTGTGTTTTTCCTCATTTTTTTGTCTGATGTATCTCGCCCATTTTGCAGTGTCGTCTTTTTCAACTTAGAATCAACTTGGCCTAGCCTCAACCCTAGCAAGTCTTCATGCGCCCTTCATTGAAATTACGAAGGGTTTATTGGGTTTGTATGCTTGCGTGATGCATACAAAAGAGACATCTTACTAATTTTTATTTACTTCGAATTGAACAAGCAGTGACAGGTTAAAAATTTGCAACTTTTGCTGAATAGCAGGGGTCAGCAAGCTTTTCAGCTGGAGAGCCGGGTTTAATGCAATGGACACGTTTCACACCTTTGTTTCAGACCTTTGCAACTGAATAATTTTGAATATATACCGTAAAATCAAAACAAATCAAATCAAATCAAGTTTTATTTTTCAACATTGGAACAGTGGACAATGTTTCCAGTCACTCTGGCAAGAAGATGTAGAGACAGCTTGACGATGCCAGAGTGGCGGTGCAGCTGCGGCAACTTTGGTAGGAAACAACATATTAAATAGAAACAACATTACTATACACTGAACAATCATATAAAATCATCTTTGAGAAATATAAAACATATTGCGGAAAACGTTACTAAGAAGAGCAAAAAACATTGTTAATAAGAACGTCACCACAATTTATCGTTAAAAATTAGAGAGTGCAATTCTTTGCGACTAAACCTATCACCTTCAGCAGTATGTGGGTGCAAGCGGTTTGGCATCACAGGAATGTTGTGACTAAGTGACTGTAAGCAGTAATCGGTGCGACGCCGAGTAACCACATATTTATCTCGTTCACGAGTTCGGCCTGTTTCAGTTCGCAATGATAAACCTGATAATTCAACAAGAAAAGCATGGTGGGCAGTGCTCGAAAAATGAAGATAATACAAGAGGCGGTACTTATACAGATTCTGAATGTTGATTATGTTGTGTTGTTCGAATAACTGTTTGGTGGGATGCAGATACGGAACATTGCTAATGCATCAGAGTGCTTTTTTTCAAGTAGTAGGAGGGTATTAATGCTCTTTGTAGTGGTCGTGCCCTAAACTAAAGTGCAATAATTCAAGTGAGATCTGAAAAGGGCGTTGTAAATTTGGAGTTGAGGATAACTTTTTGGCTAACAATTCAATATGAGAGTTCCATGTCATGCGTTGCGCGAATACCACCCCCAAGATCTTATGCTCTTTACTATATCGATGCGTGATGAACCCAGGTATAGATCATTACTAATATGTATGCGTTTGTTCTTTGCTGCAAATATTATAACTTTGATTTCTTAACGTTGATTTTTAAACTATTTTGGTTAGACCAGTCGAGCAATTTGGACAGAACAAAATTTGCGCGCGAAAAAAAGTTCATATTACTGTCACTAGTAATAAAGAGGCTGGTATCATCGGCGTACAAAACGAATTCAGTTTTTTCATCAATATTTACAATATCGTTCACATACACATTGAAGAAAAAGGGGCCTAGAACACTGCCCTGTGGAACTCCAAACAGTATATTTTGAAACAAAGATGGATAACCATTCATAACAACAGATTGCATGCGATCGGTCACATAAGACTTCAGCAAAAGGTGTGGCACTCCACGCACGCCATACCGATATAATTTTTTTAAAAGTGTTTCATGACTAATAGAGTCGAAAGCCTTGCTGTAATCGACGAAAATGCCCAGAGTTGGGTTATCCAATTCTATATTTTAAATGCGAATGTATTTATTATCCGGGGGTTGTCTTGCTCTGTTGGCTGGCGTGCGCCTGCATTCCTCCAGCGCGAGCGCACGTGAGCGCGCGCCTTGTAGTTCTGCCTTCGTCGTCGTCGTCGTCGTAAATGTGAATGCATTTCTTAGTCGGGGGTTCACACAATGCAACGTGAGCATTACGCCTCTCCCTGGCGGTGACGTCACTGCAGTTGCTTCCACGTCATCATCATCGGTTGGAGAAGAAGAAGAAGACAAGTCGGCGAAGCGAAGAGCGCGCAATGCCGAACGCGTTACGCGCTCGGGAACATCAAGAAGGAGTCTAGTCGTTTGAACGCGCATCGGGTTCTTTGGAACGAGTTTGGAAGAGGAGGTGATGAGAACGGTGACGCCATCATCGCGGTCTGTGACGACAACCCTCGTCTGGCGCCGTTCAGGTCATACCTGGTGTGTGCCTCGTGCAGCGAGTCTCTGGTCAACGGGCGCGTTCCTTCGATGAGCGTGAGTTTCGGCTACCGGTACCCTCCTCGTACGACGCACCTTCCCATTACTGCTTGCCGACTGGTGCCTTGATAGCGATGGAAGTCGGTGAAGTCGAATCCCTCGCAGTAACGATACCACCAGAAAGAAGTGTAACACAATGCAACGTGAGCATTACGCCTCTCACTGGCGGTGTGCAAGGACTTGTACACCCTTGCCTACACCGGAGACGGAGTCTTTGTGATGACCGTGTGCCTCGCGCCCAACCTCGCTCGAGACGCCGTTATCGCGCAGCTGTACGCGGCTATGGAAAGTGTGCGCGTGCACTACAAACCCTCTGACCCCATAGTCTCGGTTGGCGACTTCAACGTTGACGTGCGCAAGAAGAGTGGCGAGTGGCTGGTCGAGTACATGCAGACCAGGCACTCTATGCATTGTCTCTCTGCCGGCTTCGACACGTGCCCAACTACCATTCACGGGAGTTGCATTGATCTGGTCTTTACGCGAAACTGTGACGCGCGTACGCTTCTCAAAGTCCCTTTGACCGTGCACTTTAGCGATCACAAGGCAGTGATTGTGGCCGTCAGGTACAACGATAACACAAACAGGTGCTGATGAATAAATGATTACGTTCCCACTCTCGTCATTAATTACGCCATAACTCGCAACACACTCATCGGTGCACTCAATGCATTCGCATTTCTGCACGATTCCTTCGGGGAGGTGCGGGGGAATTTTTTTCAAAACTATTTCTGTTTGCATAAGCAGTGCGGATTCCGTAGAACATCCCTTGCGGAAGCCATGTTGGCGAGGTGATAACATTTTGTGTTTTGAAAAGAATGATTCTAGACGTGAAAGAATGATTTTTTGCAGGCCTTTCGAAAATACCGGGAGAACAGAAATCGGCCTGTAATTGGTGGGAACATTTTTATCTCCGGCCTTGTATATTGCTGAAACTCTTGCTCGTTTCATTTTTGAGGGGAAGCAATCAGATTCTAAACAGAGATTGAAAATGTGTACAAGGGACGGGCATATGCAATCGAGGACATATTTGACTGGCCTAATTTGAATGTTGTCTGTATCAATGGCTTTACTGTTTTTCAGAGAAAGAAATGTGCGATGAGCTTCACTGTAGTCAGTTGGCAATAAAAACAGAGTTTCCGAGGTGGTTAAGCTGAGAGTACACGGTTCAGCTGAAGGAAGCGTGGCATGTGCAATTGAACTGATAAAATGCCTAATGAAATGTTCAGAGAGCGAAGTACGGGAATGGACCGCGCCGTCTACAGTAATCTCGCGCATGTCGGTTGGGTTTCTGCGCATGCCAAGAGCGTCATTTATAATTTTCCATGTGTAATCCGGTCGGTGTGACGCGTCAGAAAACAATTGTTGATAGTAGTGAGCCTTCGCTTTTCGCAGCTCAGATGTTAAGCGATTTCTGAGTTTTTTTAACGCTGCAAGAACCGATAAATTTCGCGTGCTGTGGAAATGACGATATAATTTATTCTTTTCATTGATTAATTTAAACTGCTCTGGACCAATCCAGGGTTTTCTTAGTTGTCGCCGGGGCTTAAATTCTTTCACTGGGAAGGACTCACTGTAGTGTTTTTGGAAAATTTCCATAAATGAATCATATGCACTATCTGCCGAGCACTGAGCAAGGACTTGGGACCAGTTGCTGTTTTATATTTTTTTCTCTGAACGCATCAAGATTAAATGGTGTTATATGTTGACATTTTAACGTAGTACCACTCACTTGCGCTGCCTTCACAGAAACGGAATATGCTATAAATATTGGGCAGTGGTCACTGATATCAGAACTTATTGTTCCCGAGGCTGTAACAGGCGTATCAGCGTTAGTGACGAAAATGTCTAGTATTGACGAACTAGTGTCCGTAATGCGCGTAGGGGCATTAATTACATTTTTAAACCACAAGACGTTACCCGGTTTATTAATGATTTAGACGTTGAAGTGTCGGAGAAAAGGTTAATATTAAAATCACCACCAAGATACAGACGATATCTTCCAGAGGATGCGTACTCGAGCAAAGAATCGGCAAAGTCAATGAAGTGATTGGCATCTCCAGAGGGCGGTCGGTACAAGACTGCGAAAATTGTGTTGTTGACTAGTACACTTAGCAGTTCGTAATTAGGCGTCACAGCTGTAAACTGCGGCAATAGCTTGGGAGATAGAGCATCGGAAACGTACATTGCAACACCACCGCCTCGTTTTTGCGCTCGGAAAACGGAAAAAAATTTATATCCTGGAAGTCCAGGTATGATATCATTTGGAGTAAACCACGTTTCAGTAATCATCAGAATGCTGAAGTTAAAACAAAATTCGTCCAGGAAGGAAGTAAGCTGATCTATTTTGTTACTAAGGGAACGGGCGTTTAAGTGAATAACAGAGACAGTATTTCGCTTTTCACGGGATAGTTCTACGTGCTTAGGTCCGACAAGTTGCTGGTACAACATGCGCGTATCGGGCATCACCAAGCGACTACTAATATAGGCATTCAGGTCATTTTCAAAAGGTTGTTTTCAGAAGAAACATGAAGTGTACGACTGCCTTCGGTTTTTCGTGCGAGAATCCGACCATTGCGCGTCCAGACAAAGCGCCAAGAAAATTGGCGCTTTCGGGCGATAGTGGATGCCAGCAGTCTTTTCAGAGTCGGACAAAGATGCTCATTCACGAACACGGGAGCACTTTCACCAGGTTCAGTAGTGACACCCAGCGAATAGTTCGTGATGCGCTTCTTTCGCGCCTTCTCAAGAACTAGGTCCCGCTTTTGGCGACTCTTAAACTGCACCACAATGTTGCTCATTCCTCCATTCCGTGTAGGAACACGGTGGCATACCTCAATCTCTGAGACCAAAATGGGTTCCTCGAGCACGTCACCGACCTTTTCCATTAACGCAGCAATGTTTTCGTGTTCCCTTTCCTCTACACCTTTATTTTCCAAGTTTTACCTGCGAGAGTACTGTTCACACTGTGTCAGCCTGTTTGCAAGTTCCTTTGTGCGCGTCTCATTTTCTAAGCACTGCTTCTGAAGGTGTCCATTTTCCTTTTTGAGTTCTTTGTTATCGTTGAGCACACGTTCCAACTCACTCTTGAACTTCTCAAAGGAAATAGGAAAATAGGAAAATCGTGAGCATCTCGCGCAAACAGAAGAATGCAAGACAACAATTTAAAAGATCGTAAACAACGTCCAATTTCAGCGACATTTGTTGCATCCGCATGCTTTTAAACGAGAGTATTAAGAAAGCCAAAGAAGACTATCAACGGTACACATTACCAAAATTTTTAACTTCCGCCCTTAAACATTTTTGCGGCATTTTTCAACCAAACAAAGGGCTGTGCCAGATGTTTATGTGAGCAATGTTTTAGTCAGTGAAAGCAGTGCGTTTGTAAAAACATGAATGATTAATTCTCCACAGCGACTGACACTAATGGTACATCGATATTTCGACCCTATGTTGCTGCCCCAGCAATCGATGATGTATATAATCATGAAGTAGGCGTCTTTTCACTTTTTGTTAACTTGGACAACAAGAGGAATCCTGGAATTCAGGCACTTCCTAATGTATTTCTGGTTAGGTATGCCGATTGGTGCTCTAAATATTTCTGCTCCCTTTTGAATAAATCTATTTCATGCGCGGAACTGCCGAAGGGCTGGAAGTGTGCAAAAATCACCCCTATACCGAAAAAGCAAAATTAATTGCTACCCAGTTCCTACCGGCACATTTCTTTGCTGTGTACTTGCTTGAAAGTATTAGAGCAGAATTTTTTCAACAACATTGCCGGTTAGCTAGAACAGAATAATATGATTGACAATCGACAGCATGGTAATATGGCTTCCGCAAGAACTTTTTCCACGGTAACACCGTAACGGTAGCCGGAAACTGTTCATGACCTCGCAGCAGCCATAGACAGGCAATGGCAAGTTGAGATCACTTTTCTTGATTTAGAAATGGCATTTGACCGCGTTTCGCATCCTAAAATTCTTTTGAAATTGAAACCTATTTTACAAAACGATTCATTAATTTTGTCGTTACAGGCGTATTTCTCGTATGGGGCAAAGGGCGTTTCTCTTGATGACATAAATTCCAAATCTGCAGTAGTTCAATCTGGAGTCCCTCAAGGATCCGTGTTAGGGCCTCTTTTGTTTCTAGTTTTGATTAACGATATCGCTTGCAAAATACCAGTAAATGTTGAGGTAGTTGTCGATGATTGTGTGCTATACAATGAAATCGGATCTGCTGCCGATCAACCAACCTTAAACACCTCACTGAACAATATATACGAATGGTGCCTGAAGGGGCAAATGACTATTATTCTTAAAAAACAGTTTCAATGAACATAACCCGTAAATAAACGCCTGAATTTTCGATATGACGTCGGTAATTGTTTTGTAAACGTAGTGTCCAGTTATAAATATTTAGAGGTTGTTTTTACTTCTGATTTACGGTGGAATGATCATACGACGTAAATAACAAATAAAGCGTTGAAAAAGCTCGGCTATTTGAGAACAACATTAGGAAATTCAACGAAGGAAGGGAAACTACTAGCCTACAAAACTCACATTAGACTCGTGTACGCGAACGAACATTGACAAACTAGAAAGAGTGCACAGAATTGCCGTTAGAGTTATTTTTAATTCTTGTAGCTGGTGCATATCCCCATCGAGTCTGCTTCAGGCCGCAAACTTAGGAAAAATTAGATACACGATGTCACCGCAACAGGCTGAAATTATTCTATTTAATACACCATAATTAGCTTGGCATAGACAAAGCAAACTACCTCACAATGGCCGACCGCGCGCCCAACACGTTCATATCACGCCAAAAACACTGCAGATTTTTCTTGTTGCAGAAACGCCTTCTAATAATTTTTCTTTCCTCGAACAATCGCTAGTTGCAATTCCCTACCTCAGAGTACGATAGAATGCCTAGTGTGGAAATGTTCATAAAAAAACTTCTTAATTTAAGATGCGGTCTCATTGTTCTCGTGTAAGTTCTTCCTTAAGGGTATATTTAACACTGCCGATGGCAATCGCTGCATCTGACTTTCCTGTTCTCTGGGCCCCAGTACTTTCTTATCTGTAGACGGTATCTTTCAAAACAGCTGTGTTCTTGTTCTTGTATCTTGTTCTCTTTTATTCGAACATTGGTGCCGTTTTTTATCTTCGGCTGTGTAAACATTTGTCTCCCAGTACTTTTTTTATTTGGTGCTTTCTGTGGCAATTTGTGACATCGTGCTGTGGTTTTCTAATTGCAAATAGCTTTTATGGCCCAATTTTCTGTAGTGCTGCGGTAAAGTGTCGTGCACGTAAAATTCTGTGCAGGTATCCACTTTCTGCGTGTGTTTTCTTTTGTTTCCTTTTTTTGACAAAAATTGTCAGGGACTTACGTGTTATTTTTTTTGTGTTGTATTGAGATTCTGTGTTGTATTCAGTCAGCTATTGCGTCCTTGTGGATGTAAACCTGTATTTCCACTCCTGCCTAAGACCTGGCACTCAGACTGGCAGTATCAATAAATAAATACATAAACAAACAAACAAATAAATAAATAAAATAAATAAATAAATAAATAATAAATAAATTATTATTAATAAATTAATATGGACAACAAGCTGCTCTCCCACACATTTCGAAGAAGCACTTGAGCGGCTGTAGTGGTGGAGCGCAACGCCAGTAGTGTTGGTTTCGCCTGTTCTGCTAAAAAATCAGATCTTCTTGGGGCAACTAAGACCAACAGCAAAAAAGTGCAACTGAAGGTACAGCTGCAAAACAGAACCATACCCCAGGGCTCGCACATCATAATACTCTGATGAACACCACAAAGCAACAGAAAAGCCAAATATATAGTCTGCAAACTCCTGAAGGAGGAACTCAGGTGATAAACATGCTGCGTATTTTTTTACTGACACCTGCGTCTCCTAGGAGCTGGTGTCCTTCTGCTCAACAAAATTCTCACCACTTCCAGGAAAAGATATAATGTTAAATACAGAAATCTCAACAAGTACAACGTTAAAATCATGGTTGATTCGTTTAAGAAAAGGCCATGAACTCGCAATCGGGTTGCCAGATATAACTCAACAGATGCCCGGCAAGGCACTGATACAACATATGCTTTGGAGTATATGCTTAACGCACACAAATTAAATGAGCTGCAATGACTGGCACAACAAAACAGGACATAAGAATAATTCACAGCCTAGGATACGACACAAGCATATGAGGGAAGCATGCCCGAACAGCAGAAGTGTTACATACAGCGCAAAATTTCAATGCCCCTCTACCACATATATGCACCCGGAGAAAAACAAACTCTTTGCATTAACGCCATCCTGTAGCAGAGCAACCTAGTAGAGCCACAACCCGATTTCAACTGCACGGAAGCCAGCCTCCGATAATGGACAAGTGTCACCGTGGTCGTAGACTGAAGCCATTCTTTCATCACAGCAGGCTGAGAACGTGACCTCAACGCAACTGCTGGTATAGAGACACCGACAATCGCTCATGCTACGGAGGACTCTTTCCATTTGGCGACAATCGCGGGCACAGTGTTCATCTACACCGACGCACTCCATGCCGACAATGTCGCTGAAGAGGACTCAGGGGATAACTACACATATTGAACCAGGTCCTTGCTACAAGTAACAAAATGCTACAAGGTGATCTGGGTACCTGGGAGTGAAGGCATACCAGGAAATGAGAGCGGACAGGCACTTGCCCGAACGTACAACCACCGGGTGCCTGACCTTACACTGCCACACTAAAGGGGATATAGAACGCAACCAGTCCTTTCAGAGCCAGCGGACACCAAGAATCTCTTACGGAAAGCCTGTCAAAACAGGCGAGAGCACTCAACACCGCACATAACACTTACCCAAAGGGAATCCGCCGTACTAAGGCGGGTTCAGACAAACACGCTACCTCACACACCAATTTCAAAGGTTGCCCAGACACCCCAATGTCCAAACTGCGGGCTCCAATGTCGAAACACCGAATCCCAACTTTCGACCGACACCCAATCCTACCTCACTTCAACGGAAATGAAGTTTTCGACACCCGTGCGGAAATGCAAAGCACACTGATTGAAAGTGCTGAGATGGCCCGGCAAACAATTACTGGAGCTCCGGAGTAGAGGCTGCTAGAAAAATTAAGGTATTTTCGCCTTCTAAGGGAAAATAGGAAGTCGGCTGTCGTGGAGCTAGTACTCGCTGGGGAATGAGCGAAAAATTTTCTTAAGCATTCCCTCTTAAATAATCAGGCCTACTACCACCAGGCTAACAACTGTGCGATGGCTCAGGTTGCGCAAAGGATATTGATTTCACTTTCTGAGAATATCTTTATCGCAAGAACTTCATTGTCGACATTACGTGAATAAGATGCAAGATTAGGAACACGACAGGCCTTTTAACAAGACTCTCCAGCCTAATATCAGTTGTATACAAGCTATTTGCCAAACTAACCTATAATTGAATAGGGGACAGAATGGGGTTAGGAAAGCCTGTGGTTTCAACATGTTATTCAAAAGTGGATCGCAGTGATGTTGTGAATCAAGTGATAGGAATATCCGCGGCATGACAGAAAGCCTTTACATTGCATTGATATTGTAAAAAAAAGCACAAAATTCAGTAAGGATCCCTGCCGTGCTGGAAGCATGGAAGTCTGGAATAGGGACATACACTAGAATCTTGTACTACAAAATAAAAAAAACGATGTACCAGCAGGATAATTCTTCACGTGCCAATTGAAAAATTTCAGTCCTAAAGCGGCGTACGGCACAATTTTGCCATTTAGTAAACAGGCTTCCCAAAAAGTCTGGAAAGGGTACTCTGGATGCTCGACTGGTAAAGCACTAGATAATCGATGAACAGAGAATGTTTGCAGGTGAAATAGCCCTGCTTGAGTACATGGAAATGCTTGAGTACGTAAATTCAGAAAAAATGGCAGTGGATTTGTGAAAATTAAGTAATGACATAAACAATAAGCAGTAAACTTGCTGAAAGCGCCTGTTCAGCATAAGTAACAGAACGGGAGCAGCACTATTACATTACAACTAACCGACCGAGTTTGTGGGGGCTGATGTCAACCGCAAGGACCAATTAAGCGCACACTAGATATGCGCCGTACAATTACTTCCAGATAATGCAAACAACGCTACCTAGATAACAGAAAAGCATATCTAACGAACGGGTTCTGCTGGTAATGACATGCCGAGCTTAAGCTTAGCTACCTAATAAAAACTTGAGAGCAACCTGAGGTAACTAATAGGGCGGTGCACAAATTATATACATACATTAGGTAAGAGAAGACGACCATCGTAGATCAAACAAACTCTAGTAGAGGATATCAGTTACGCTGGCACGTACTGAGAGCAAACAATAACCCGTGAACCAACATGGTAACACAGTGAATACAATGTGATGGCTATCGAAAGAGGGAGCCACAACTCAATTAAGTGACTAATTAACGATAATGGGGCAGAAAGATTTCTCTCGAACATTGCACGACAGGAGCTATTGGAGGCTTCCATCTGCAGTGGAAATAGGTTGAGGATGATGGCCTTCCTTGAGAAAAGCCGAAAAGCGGAAAGCGTTCCAGCACCTGCCATTCGAGAATCTCGAACACGTCTGCTCCGCTTGACGTGTTCGAGTGGTACTGAGCTGGTCGCGGTCATGATTAAATAATTGAGGAAGTGTTACTTACACCTTTCTCTCGACCAAGAAATTTTTAAAAGAAACACAATATGCCTTGCCTGGAAATTAACGAAAATGCAAACATATCGTGGGAGTCCGCACAACATGCCATGCCAAAGTACTGTGAAAGTTTGTTAACTGCGGAGCTGTTTAGGCAGACACAAATACGTCCTCACAAATACCCGGTGAGGCGGTCCACTCTGGGAGAGATGTACAAGCCTGCAAGCAAAGTTGTCCGGGCCTGCCTGTCATAAAACAGTTCAGTGGCCAATTCGGAAATACTTCTGAGGTGAATTGATATTGAGCGGAAATTGGCGCCTTTATAAACTTTAAAGTAAAGGTAAGCCGCCTTGGTCGGAGTAAGACGAACAGAAAATAAGCTTCCTAGTTACGTGAATCAACCAGGGTATAAAAATATATAGTTAAGAGAAAAAGAAACGGACTTGAGCTGGTAGCGTATTTAGGCAAAATGACAATCGGTAGCCGACTACGGTGACAGGGCGGACACCCAGAGACGGGTATAGAAAACGAGACAGGAAAACTATTCCATATAGAGAAGAATTAAGGAAATTAGGACGCAAAATATGGACATGAACCGAAAGGTACCTAACAGGCATTCCTTCTGCAGTGAACACAGTCGGTTACTGAGTGTGGTTGTGGTGCGAGCGACAGTGGGGTCTCTGACACAGGAGAAGAGGGGACGACAGCTGCGCTGTTTGTCCAACCTTGCACCTCCAGTGCAAGATATCTCATTTTTTCTAGCACTTTTTTAAGTGCAATACACTTCTTAAGCGACCCTGAACCTGCGTCCACCGGCGATGTCCGCATCACATACCCACGTGGGGGATTGGCCAGGAACCTCCTCGTCTTCCTTGGCAACGGGAGGAGATGGGCGCGCGCTGCCTGGCCGCTGACATGGCACATACCCACGTGAGGGATTGGCCAGGAATCGGTCGTGAGAAGGGCTAATGCACCCGCTTAAAGGAGTACTGACACGAAATTTCAAAGCTGAGATCCGCTCTAGCAATCAAGTACAACGACAACACAAATAGGTGTCTGTGAATAAATGCATCTTTCCTTCTTTGTAGTTGTGTGTGCGTGTGTGATCTCTCTTTCGCGAACATTACCGAACCGCGCAAATTCAACTCGTGCATTCGCACTTTCACATTCTTCACCTCGGGGAAATGCGGGGAATTTTTTCAACACTTGCGCCAATACTTGTCCTAATACGGTATAGAATACTATAGCTTTATTTACCTAATTACAAAACCCTGTTTTCATAGCTATGCTGTCTTGAGTTCGCGTTCCGCAAAAATAGCTTCAAAGGGCTTCTTGAAGCCCGCACATTGATTCCCGCTCACGCTGTCAGCTATTGCGGGGACTCCGGATGGGGCGGCCTTTTATGCTGGTAGCGCGACTCTGTTCTCTTTCCGAACACTCTAAAAACTACCGCCGAGCGAAACTGTATATATCTTGGAGCTCGAAACCACCTGTTGGTAGCGCGTGGTCTAATATGCGGACTCCCCTCTTTGTCTCGGCCTAGTTTCTCAGCAGGCGCTCTCACCCGCGCCTTGGCCCCCCTGAACATCTATGGTGCCCCCTCCTCTCTATTCAATACGAGGCACCTGTGTGTGGCGCTAACTTTCTTACCTTCACTACGCTGCCCATGGGAGTTGCATTTGGGCTCCCCACATCGCTAAAGCCGCGTTTCGATGGCTTGTGCAACAAGGTTGTCCCCCTAGGAGGTCCCCCTGCAGTCATTGACTTCGGGACCTCCTCCTGTATATACCCGTTGTATGTTGTTTTTTTTTCTGATAAATAAACCACCGTCGAATCGAAGTGCCCTGACCATGTTCACTTTCGCTGTAAAAGAAATTTATCTAGGAATTATCTAACCTCTGAAAGAACTTACATGTACAAAGGTTATGACTCTCGGAAACATTGTTTAAGACTTCAGTCTGAACAAAATACTGGCGAGACTAGTGGTCCTTTGCACTACCTTTGTTGACAAATAGACAGAAATAATTTCTTGCTTATTTGTAATTTTTGCTGCGCTGGAGAGTTGGAAATATAGATACCGAGCCTACGTTAGAAGATATCGAAGCGAAACACATTTACAGTTCTTTTATGAACCATTCCAATGTGCGTGTTCTTTTACTGTGAGCTTTAGTGCTGTTCCCGATGGGTTCCTTAACCTGTTTATAACAAACTCCTTAGCGAAAACTTGCCTCATTACTTCAGCAATATATTCTGTTTTATTTCAATTACCAACGTACTCGACGCACTTTTCCGGTGCTATATATGTGCGGATCAAGGAAAACAGGCCCTGCAAGCTTTCTGCTTTTGTCTCTGTACCATTGCGTTTTTAATTTGTAATGACCGTGATCAAGAAATAAGGATTCGACGTAATTTGATATGTGTAACTTCTTCAAATACAAGGCAAAATAATATATTAGTTCGGGAAATCAGGACGTGCAAATAGGTGATGCTGGCATCAAATTGTGACTCAGATGGAAATACTCTGTTAACGTATAAGGAGTGCCTGGGACTTCCTTTTAATTCTACCACGCTTTTTTGTATGTTTCATGAAGTAAGGTACCCAATATCTTTGTGTGTGGAAAGTTCCTTCATTATATTTATTTGAATTACCAGGAATTCCTATATTTGTGAAAATTTACAACTTTATGTCTTGAAGTTTTTTCCTCTAATGTCAAAATTTCTATGGCATTCGGTTATTTATTGAAAGAAGAAAACCACACAATAACCACACCGTCACTGTTGTTTTAAAGACGGTTATTGACATCGCCAAAAACCAATTGTACTTTACGCTTTCACGAAGCTATAATACTGGTAATTCCACGCACAAGCTTTATTCATCATCATGAGCGTGTCTGGGCCCACTGCAGGACTAAAGCCTCTTCCAAAAATTTCCAGCCATGCCTACCCAGTGCCAGCTGAGCCCATGTTGTTTCCCCAGATTGTCGTAGCTATATATGGCAAACGATGCCTCAGCGGACCCGTTGTGCATTTCCCGTCTAGTGGCAGCCAGTCTATCAAACGGATGGTCCACCTGTTGTCTCTCATGTGCATTACGTAACCAGCCCATCCCCATTTTCTTTGCTAATTTGAACTACAATGTCCCCAGCCCTGGTCTGTTCCCAAATCCATTCACCTGTTTTCCTGTCCCTCAACGTGCATTTATTTTTGTAATATTTGCAAAAATATTCTGTGCTCACGCTGCGAAAGTTTACAGTTTAACTTGGCTGCGGGTTTTGCAATAGTAGATAGATACGAAACCTTTATATAACTCACCATTGTAGTGTGCTCTCGAGCATCCTCGGCACAATGCGTTTCTCTCTTGCATTTCCAGCAGAAATTTTTTTAGAGTTTGACCAAATATTTGGTATATTCCATTTTAGGTAACTATGGGCATACATTTTAGTAAAACACTCATACTCTATCACAAAACAAGTGGCCGCCAATGTGATAGAGTTTAGTATCAAATTTACTTACTTTCTTGACCTGTAATATGCACCAAAAGGTGGCCGTCGTCATTTGATTCAACGGAAGTATTACTATTCAATAAAATAACTTCACACGCACTGTTTCAGCTTGAACGTTGCCAGTAGCTGTTTCAGTGGAAGGAAATTGTTTGCCTATCGCCTGTGTATTTAACCCCTAGAATAGTTGTAATACAATACTGCATTATACAGCGTGCAAAAACCAAAAGAAAAGATTGTTGAGTTCTCAGTGCTTTATTTTTGGTATGAAACACCCATCACTCACTGTCCTGTTTCATTTCATTTTATTTCATTTTGGTCTGGGTAAGTATGGGGAAGTTCCCTATGTAGTGTTCCACCTCAAAATCGTGGTTGTCAGGTTGGAGTTGAGTCTACCCGCAAGAAATATTTCTAACAAAATGTTAGATAATAGGTCAACTATATTCAAGCATTCAATCGAAACACTTTTTCTTCCGAAAAGAATTAAAACGAAATATTTTTGGAGTATGAAAGTTGACACAACCCAAATATTTTATGATCAGCACATTTGGGTGCTCAAACTGTCAGTGAAATATTAGAATAGACATCACAGTCGTCCAGAAAATGAACTAGGAACTATCACATCTACTACGTCCACTATTTGGTGTAGACGAAGCAGACTCGATTGATCTTGTTCGTTTGTCTCAAAACAAAACGTTGAATGCACTGAACCTAGGATACTTTCACCTATCTATATTTTTAGATAAAAACAAAGCCGCTAACACCATCAGCCGCCGCAATAATGTTATGATTCCAAAGCAAAACTATTCTTTAACACTGAAGTTTTATATGCAGATACAGTTTTACAGTAGATGTCTTGTTGTTAGCATTTAGGGGCTTAACTGTATACTCTTAATTACAACTCGAACTACCCCGATGGTTTATTATATATGACTCATCTTACTTTCATAAATTATTCTCTATAACGTTGGCCAAAATAAATGCTTATTTTAGTCCGATTATACGGCGGTTAACACACTAACGCGGGTCTGTATTCTCTGTCTAAAAATTGAATAACTTGAAAGCTTCGCGCATTGTGTTTTGATAAGAACTAACGGATTATCTCCTAAAAATCCGCTTCTTTTCACTCCCTTTTAAAGACAAAGCAATTCCGCCTGTATTTTTAACCAGTTGGTAATTAAAGCGGAAGAAGAGGCTGAATTTCCGGATGTCAATGAGACCATCATAAGAAATTTCACATCCATGCGGCTTACCTGAGAAAACAACGTTTTAAGACATGCCGGATTTGAAAATTTACGAAGAAATTTTCTTTGCCAATATTACTTTTTTGACATATGCCGGTATTCTTTCGCGGAATAACTGGTGAGAACATTTCGGTAATTTCCTCACCGCCCAAATTGTTTGCACTAAAAATGCGAAATCAAGCTAGTAGAACGTTTACCTCTCATCCTTTTTACATGCAGCCAAAATATTCCTACGGGCCAACGTTGCCGTAACCATTGATAACATTTTGCAAAGCTTATATTTTCAAATCCTCGTAGTGTCAAACGTAAACAAACTAAAAAAAATTCGCAAAAAGACCCAGTTTTTAGCGCCAGTAACATCCTAACCATTCAAGATATTTGCAAAAACACATAGAACAATTATTATTTCGGCATATCAATGCTGAACTTATACTGTTTTTATTGGTCATGTTGAGCCTAGTGAGTACTGAGTGGAAATGAATTGTAGGTAAACACGGTATTAATATTGCAAATTGAATAGTTTAGTATGCGGTACGAAACCGTGGGTTTCACTCCAAATAAAATGCCCGACTGCTCACCAGTTAATATCTTGTTGACAGTACTCTGGATAACGCGATATTTCTCGCGGAGGCTGCCATTTCCAAAAATTCCAATACACTTAAAAAAGACTAACCGTTTGTTCTAATTTAGCCTGAGGTCGAGGTTCTTCGTACTGCCGTACAGGAACTATCAACCACCGCATCTGGGAAGGAAGAACCTATTTATTGTGCTTGGTCTTCCAATAGGCAAAAGGGCTTTTAGACATGTGAACACTGCACCAGAAACACTTTTACAAGTTACGTAAGTAGCCATTGAGAAAGCAGCAACGCACATAAACTTTATAATAAAGAACCAGCAAAGGAAAATTCCGCGCCTCTGAGTTGTAGTGACCGGATGAGGAAAAAGTTCACAAAGAAAAATAATAAACTACAGAAATAATAACGAAAAATAATGGACTAAAATGGCTGATGACGATAATGAGATATCACATGCACACAAGTGCTCACCTGCTACCTGCAGGCACCATGTACAATAAACGTGTTGCACTACACGATATTTTCGTTCTTATAATTTTACTGGAATAGGGTGTATTCGACACACTCAGAGCCTCCGAGAACAGCAGCTGCTTTTAAGCACGACGGCACAAGGTTTTCGCAATACCCGTTACGCAAGTAAACTTTATGCGTTCGCATTCACTATATTGAGAGTCTTAAGGGCTTCTCTGTGTTTGCTTCGAGGTCATACTGACTATGGTAAAAAAAACGGCCAACTTTTTTTGCCTATTTATTCAACTCCCCTAGAAGCAGTAAGGCTGTAAACAGGCGTTATGCCACAAAAGAGTAAAATGTAGCTGCAAATGTCTTTTGATAAACAGTATAAAAACAAAAAGAACATAGATGGTTTTGCGGCAGCCCCATTTAAAAAACCGGGTTTATATAAATTCAAGAACTACATTGATTGTGGATGATCAAACCTAAACACGTATTGGGCACAGAAAATATGACAAAAAGCTTACAATTAATCGATAAAATGGCCACATAAATATTTTCTTTATTTCCTAGAACTCTTCGCCGAGTTGTGCTGGAACGGCCAGTAAAAAGAACGACAGCCATAATAGCCCGAATATATTAGAAAGAACGTGGTATACTCAACTGAATGTTGATATGAAAACACCGAAACTTACAAAACAAGCTGGCTATGACAGCGGAAAAGGGTTGCAACGTAACACGAATTCAAAACACAAGCGCAATTGCGTTTAAGGCAAACATCTATGCGGCCAAAAGGAAATCAAACGGTGGTACGAACCTACGCATTCTGAAGTACAACCACGCAAAATTGGTATAAAGTATAGAAGTACACTTGGTGCAGACGATGCATTTTGTAATATTGAAATCAATGTGAGTTTCAGTTCAACTCGTACTATTATCCCTCTGTGCGTGTTCGAAGAGGTGAATGCTTGGTTTTACGGTATATTTGTTTTAGGCAGCGAAAGTGGCTACATAAATTGGACGTGACGAAAGGTATTTCGAGGCATAGACGTAGAAATATAAGAACCGTAACGTATTTGTAGAGGAGACAAACATAATAATTAAACTAGTCTTCCAAGATTTTTAAGTTTTGTTAGCAATTGCTTGTTTTAAGTGGTAATTATGACAGTACTTTTGAGAGGTGAACGACCAGGATTGCGTTGCATGCCTTTAATCATTTAAAGGTTGTTTTTATTGCGAAGCTTCCATGCTTCACTGATAGCGCCATTCTTGCCAGTAAAACGAACTTCTGAGTAAAATTTTATTTATTTATTTATTTACAAATACTGCAGCCCCCAATGTGGGGCTATGGCAGGAGTGAGCATTCACGGAACAAAAAATAACAAATGAACAGATCGGCAGAGCAATAAAACAAAAGAAAAGTTAACGCAAAGCAGCAAGGGCAAGTAAAAAATTTTCCAGCGGAAGGGAGCGAGTATCACCGGACAATCCATTCCAGAGTTCGGCAGTGAAAGGAAAAAAACTAAATTTGAATGCATTGGTTCGAGAATGGTAAGGCTTGATATTAAGGTGGTGATTATTTCTAGTTATGAATGGCGAGGCAAATGAGATGTAGGCATTGGGAGACAGGCGATGTACCGAGTTAATAAATCAGTAAAGCAGTTTCATAGAATCCTTTAGTCGGCGCATGCGTAATGTGGTGAGTTCAAGAGAAGGAAGGGCAAGGGAAGGTGAAAAGTAGCGATCATAGCAATAACAAATAAATCTGATAGCTTCTTTTTGAATGGCCTCAATTCTATCGATTTCACCCTGCTTGTTTGGGTTCCATACGGGGCATGCGTAATCAAGTACTGGACGAATCAGTGTTTTATACATTAGTAATTTAGTGCTTTTTGGGGAATGGGACAATGTTCGTCTAAATAACCTAACTTTTTTAAAGATTTTGTGCAGATAAAGCTAATACTATGCTGAGACCAAGCTAGACTGCTGGAAAGAACAAAACCAAGATATTTGTATTCTGTTACTTTTTTTTAAGATAGATACTTTAAACGAGTACGTGAAGCAGGAAGGGGACTTACTATTCGTGAAAGACATAAGCACAGATTTGTTAAAATTGATACTCATTTGCCAGGTTGCACACCATTCACAAAATGTAGTAAATGAATCATTTAGACGATGATGGGCTTCAGGAGAGTCGATGGGTTCATACGAAACACAATCATCCCGTACAGACGAATTTTAGAGCTGACGTTATTAGGCAAATCGTTTATGTACAGTAGAAACAGTAACGGGCGAAGTACAGAACCTTGTGGAAGGCCTGAACTAACACTAACAATGTCGGAGTCAGTTGAGGTATAACAAACGTATTGTGAGCGCCCAGAAAGAAAATTAGAAATCCAAGTAACTAGTGGCGGGTTGTTTATTATGGCGTTTAATTTACATAGTAATTTAGAGTGAAGTACAGTGTCGAACGCTTTCGAAAAGTCAATGATTAGTGCATCAACCTGATTACCAATGTCCATGTTACTAGCAATGTCGTGCACGAATTCGGTTAACTGCGTAACAGTACTAGAACTACGTCTGAATCCATGTTGGAAGCTAAACAACAGATTGTTAGATTCGGGAAATGCAATAATATGTTTGTATATAATATGTTCTAATAGCTTGCAGGAATGAGGGGTAAGAGAGATAGGCCTGTAATTGCTGAAAACTTGCTTGTCACCAGATTTATGTAAAGGTACTATTTTCCCGTTTTTCCAAGATGTGGGAATGGTACCAGATTTTATAGATTTATTGAAAATTATTGTAAGGTATTGAGAGGTCCAAAGAGAGTAGCGAACGAGAAACATGCTAGGGATACCATCGGGTCCATTACACTTTTTAGTGTCCAAATTAAGTATGAGATGGAAATCAGTGATCACTACATCGCTGATTGGAGACGCTGGATTTGTGGTGGAAAAAGAAGAAACAACCAGATTGTCGACTGTAAAGACAGACTGAAAGAACGAGTTAAAAGTGTTCGAAATTTCCGCTTGATCATCAATGATTCTGTCGTTTATTTTGAAAGAATTGCAGGAAGTTCGCGAGGCAGGACCGAGCGCCAGAACTTGCGGGGGTTGTCGCATAGCAAACTTTCAAGTGGAACACACAAAAAAAATCTTTAGCTATATTTTGCTGCTCTCGAAGTTCCTGCTTGGACTCGGTAAACCTGATAATACTTTCTGGATTTATATATGGTTTGCAGCGCCGAAGTCTCCGGACTTAACGAGATAAGTGTAAAAGATCGCGGTTCATCCAGGGAACATCAGTGTTTTAAAGCAAAACATTTACCTCTACCCCCCAAGGGTTCTTTCGCGACCGTTGGTGTCACCAGAAAACTCCAGCGAACAAATAAAAGAATTTACTGGTACCACCGGGAATCGAACCTGGAACTGATAGACTAACAAAGCGAGAGCCCGTTGTCTTACCGATATAGCTACGAGCCCACGCTAAGGCGGGGAAGACAGGCGGTGTACTCACCAAGCACATCTACGGGTTTACCCCCTGCGTTCTCGCTGAATGCCACGTGAAAGCGTCAAGCGACCACTCACGCCCGTCTAGCGGCCCTGTGCGCACCTTGCTCATGTGCTAAGAGTTACAAAATTAAAGGAACCTCACACCAATGCATGGTATCTCACTTCTAATACGCCAATGCGCTCAAGCCTGTAGCTTCCAGTGTTCACTTAAAAATCACAGCTCCTTGTCGTACTCCCTCACGCCAAATCAAGGAATCATTCAATACTCCTTGATGTCCAGGCGATCACTCCAAGCCCCATCATCAAGATACTGGGCCTACATCTCGAGGCTAACACCAAGAGTGACGTCTCCTTGCAGCGCCCCAAAAACTGCAATAATCAAATTATACACATGATCAGGCGAGTTGCCACCAAGAAGCGAGGCCTAAAGGAATCCGGTACCTTTCGATTAATTGAAGCTTTTGTCCTCTCGAGAATCACTTACGTCAACCCCCTGTCTTCTTCTCGACAAGGAAGACATAGAGATGCTTTATATAATGATTAGAAAGGCGGTCGAGCAGGCCATTGGTCTTCTCATGAGTGCGTGCACACAGAGGCTGCTTAGCATGGGGATCCAAAACACGGTGGAAGAGCTGATAGAAGGCCATCTTTCTAACCACAAGGTCCCACTCAGAACTGCGGTGGGTAACCGCATGCTTCACCAGATTGGCTGGGCAGCCTATAATGTCACTCCGCTTGACTTACTCCAAGACCTTTGGCGACTAAAACTAAAGATGCTCCCTTTGCTTAGAAATATGAACACCTCACATGACGAGGGTCAGCGAAAAGCACGGGCTCAAGCGCTAAACACCACCCTCGGTGGGGATCATGCAGTTGTCTACACAGACGCCTCCAAACATCGCGGGCAGCTATACGCCATCATCGTGGCTACCTCCAGAACCAACCTCCTTGAGTGTACCTCGCTTGGGACCCAAGAAATGATGGCAGCAGAACAGGCAGCCATCACCTTGGCTCTCACACAAGCAGGGGTTCGGAGGGTAGTCACCGATTCCCAGCAAGCCTACTGGAATTACCAGTCGGGTTGGGTATCCTGATATGCACTGCGCGTGCTAAAAAACCACTCCCCAAACGGTTCCATTCAGCTCATCTGGACACCCCCTCACGCTTCAATGGAGGGCAACAAATATACCCACCCAACAAGCCTGCGCTTTTACCTCCCGTGCTATGAAGCTGCACGAGGACAGTCACCCGCTTGTCACGTTCAGGGAGATAACCCAGCATTATCGCCTTCTGAGACAGACCGTACCTTTGCCTTACCCTGACCTTTCAAGAGAACAACAAACTACCCTACGGCTCATACAATCCGGGCTCCGTCCCACAGCCTAGGCGTCTTCACTTAATGCATCCGAATCGCTACGACGATGAATGTAAATTTTGAGCAGAAGCAAGAACACTCTGCCCCGTAATCGGGGTGTGCGACTTTAGCCCTGAGCACCCTCCTCTCTTTCCGTCAACTACCCAACAAGAGCAATGGGAGATGCTGCTGTCCAGGCCCTCTCTACCTACCCAGCTTCAGCAGGTGGACTGAACACAGGCCACGCGTATTGCATATGGGCCCCACAGAAGAAGGAATCACTCCCCAGGGCTGCACTCTGGGCAGTTCAGAAATCTGAACAGAAGTATTTCATCCACGTCCTCGTCCTTCTCTGCCGCAAATCTCGTCGCCTCCGTCCGCGGCGCAGAGACGGAGAAATCCGATCGTCTAACACCGGGTTGGAGCTTACTTTATTTTATAAATGTTTCCACTCTAGTGCTAAAGCAAAACAACTCAAACAAACACCGTTCATACATCATGCATTGATTTAAACTTACCAAGAATATCTCTTTCAAGTAATAAATGGTGTGGTTAAGTACATTTCACTTCTATCTGGTTTTACTATTTGTAGAGCGATGTGAGGGAATTTAAGTGACGTCGCATGGGTAATCGTTATGGGTGCCGTTTACAGCTTTGCTTTCCCACCACATTCACGGGGTGGATTGGCGCGCTTTTTTCTTTTTAGTCTTTGTAGGGATAAAATCTGAAATGCATGATTTTACTAGCTTTTCAAAAGTGGTAGTTAGTGTATCAATGTCTCCTGAAGCACTGAGTAGCACAAAATCATCGTCCGCATCGGCCAAAGAGTCTGAAACAGAGAGGTCATCCGCACGTTCAAAGTCAGGAAACCAAGTAAAAACATATCGCGGTTTATTGATTACGCATGCGAGGAAAACGAGAACAGCCTGATGGTCAGACAGGCTATCAAATATTTTGTAGTTAAAGCCTTTATGCGAAAGGGCGGAGCTTAAAAATACGAGATCGAGAACAGCATTCAACCTGGTGGCATCATGAACAATTTGAGTTAAGCCGAAAGTTACTGTAAAGTCGATAAGGTCTCTGCAAATATAATTTCGCTACCATCACACGTATGGGAAGGCCAGTGGATTCCTGGGGCGTTAAAATCACCCATGCAAATGAAGTTCGATGCACTAAAATTGCGCTCGTACATGAAGTTATCAAGAATCTGTAATGTTTCAATACCCGAGGCAGGAGACCGATAGAAAATGCTAACGACAATTGCACATTTTTTGAGGCAAATCTTGCACCAAACAGACTCGGTGTCGGCTGGGCCTGTAATCACAGCAAATTTTAAGTCCGAACGGATGAGAAGAGCAAAGCCACCCCCTTTCCCCACGAGTCGATCGGTGCGAACGGCTGTGTACCCTGGGGATACCATCATGAATTGAGGATACCATCATGAAGCCACGTTTTGGTTATGCCGATGACGTGAGGCGAATACGCTGAGACAAGGGAGAGAAGGCTAGGCAATTTTTTTAATACGCTCCTAGCATTTAAATTCAGAAGGATGAAATTTTCATTCCTGCCGAGACGACGTCAACCGGAGTCAACCGGCGCTGCTGCCGGGGAAGATTCACCAGGAGAGGAACGCAGTTCCTAACCGGATGCAGCCGGCGAGGGCATCGCATCGGAATTATTTGGCAAACTAGGTGCTTTGACAAGAGAATTCAGTGTTGCATCCCAGTTGTACCGAGCTTTGTTTATTAGAATGTAATCAAACCTCAAACTAGTAGAACACCCTATAATATGTAAAGCAGCTGCGGCGTCCCACATTTTTTTCCGCAGAGCACGAACTCGTGAAGAGAAATCTTCGTTAATAGAAATTTTATTTTCTTTAAGTTTTGCAACGTTCCTAAATATTGTCATTTTATCCCGGTAATCGAGGAGCTTAAATATAACAGGACAGGAACGATCCAGTTGCTGTCTGCCGAGTCTGTGACAACGTTCAATCTGAGGACATTGAATCTGCAGCATTTCAGTAAACAACGACTCAATCTCAGTTGCCAAACAATCACCGTCTTCGAAGGCTTCCTCTGTTAGCCCATAAATTACAATATTGTTGCGCCGTGACCAATTTTCAAGATCATCAATCTTGGAAGCGAGTTCGGCAATGCATGCGTTAGCCGACCCGACAGAAGCAGAATTGGAGTTGGAACCTGTGGAGGCTTTTTCCAAAGCACATACCCGAGACTCGAGTGCATAAAATCGGTTGTCGAAACGGAGCTTAATCTCTGCAATATCACTTGGGATTTGCTGCTGAGTACCCAGCAGTTGCGAAAGCAAAGCAGCGACATTAGATTTGTCTGATATAGTACAATCAGCTATTTGGGACCGTGCGCTGAGCTCAGAGGTCGCAATAGAATTCCCAAATGAACGAGTAGTGGGACGAGTGCTAGGTTGCCGGTTTTTAGTTCCAGGCGCACGTTCGGGGGGGCCGGGATTAAGTTCGACGTCACCAAACAGTAAAAGACTGTTAAAGACAAAAATCGCGCCAATCCACCCCGTGAATGTGGTGGGAAAGCAAAGCTGTAAACAGCACCCATAACGATTACCCATGCGACGTCACTTAAATTCCCTCACATCGCTCTACAAATAGTAAAACCAGATAGAAGTGAAATGCACTTAACCACACCATTTATTACTTGAAAGAGATATTCTTGCTAAGTTTAAATCAATGCATGATGTATGAATGGTGTTTGTTTGAGTTGTTTTGCTGTAGCACTAGAGTGGAAACTTTTATAAAATAAAGTAAGCTCCAACCCGGTGTTAGACGATCGGATTTCTCCGTCTCTGCGCCGCGGACGGAGGCGACGAGATTTGCGGCAGAGAAGGACGAGGACGTGGATGAAATACTTCTGTTCAGATTTCTGAACTGCCCAGAGTGCAGCCCTGGGGAGTGATTCCTTCTTCTGTGGGGCCCATATGCAGTACGCGTGGCCTGTGTTCAGTCCACCTGCTGAAGCTGGGTAGGTAGAGAGGGCCTGGACAGCAGCATCTCCCATTGCTCTTGTTGGGTAGTTGACGGAAAGAGAGGAGGGTGCCCAGGGCTAAAGTCGCACACCCCGATTACGGGGCAGAGTGTTCTTGCTTCTGATCAAAATTTACATTCATCGTCGTAGCGATTCGGATGCATTAAGTGAAGACGCGTAGGCTGTTGGAAGGAGCCCGGATTGTATGAGCCGTAGGGTAGTTTGTTGTTCTCTTGAAAGGTCAGGGTAAGGCAAAGGTACGGTCTGTCTCAGAAGGCGATAATGCTGGGTTATCTCCCTGAACGTGACAAGCGGGTGACTGTCCTCGTGCAGCTCCATAGCACGGGAGGTAAAAGCGCAGGCTTGTTGGGTGGGTATATTTGTTGCCCTCCATTGAAGCGTGAGGGGGTGTCTAGATGAGCTGAATGGAACCGTTTGGGGGGTGGTTTTTTAGCACGCGCAGTGCATGTCAGGATACCCAACCCGACTGGTAATTCCAGTAGGCTTGCTGGGAATCGGTGACTACCCTCCGATCCCCTGGTTGAGTGAAAGCCAAGGTGATGGCTGCCTGTTCTGCTGCCATCATTTCTTGGTTCCCAAGCGAGGTACACTCAAGGACGTTGGTTCTGGAGGTAGCCACGATGATGGCGTATAGCTGCCCGCGATGTTTGGAGGCGTCTGTGTAGACAACTGCATGATCCCCACCGAGGGTGGTGTTTAGCGCTTGCGCCCGTGCTTTTCGCTGACCCTCGTCATGTGAGGTGTTCATATTTCTAAGCAAAGGGAGCATCTTTAGTTTTAGTCGCCAAAAGTCTTGGAGTAAGTCAAGCGCAGTGACATTCTGGGCTGCCCAGCCAATCTGGTGAAGCATGCGGTTACCCACCGCAGTTCTGAGTCTGACCTTGTGGTTAGAAAGATGGCCTTCTATCAGCTCTTCCACCGTGTTTTGGATCCCCGTGCTAAGCAGCCTCTGTGTGCACGCACTCATGAGAAGACCAATGGCCTGCTCGACCGCCTTTCTAATCATTATATAAAGCATCTCTATGTCTTCCTTGTCGAGAAGAAGACAGGGGGTGGACGTAAGTGATTCTCGAGAGGACAAAAGCTTCAATTAATCGAAAGGTACCGGATTCCTTTAGGCCTCGCTTCTTGGTGGCAACTCGCCTGATCATGTGTATAATTTGATTATTGCAGTTTTTGGGGCGCTGCAAGGAGACGTCACTCTTGGTGTTAGCCTCGAGATGTAGGCCCAGTATCTTGATGATGGGGCTTGGAGTGATCGCCTGGACATCAAGGAGTATTTGAATGATTCCTTAATTTGGCGTGAGGGAGTACGACAAGGAGCTGTGATTTTTACGTGAACACTGGAGGCTACAGGCTTGAGCGCATTGGCGTATTAGAAGTGAGATACCATGCATTGGTGTGAGGTTCCTTTAATTTTGTAACTCTTAGCACATGAGCAAGGTGCGCACAGGGCCGCTAGACGGGCGTGAGTGGTCGCTTGACGCTTTCACGTGGCATTCAGCGAGAACGCAGGGGGTAAACCCGTAGATGTGCTTGGTGAGTACACCGCCTGTCTTCCCCGCCTTAGCGTGGGCTCGTAGCTATATCGGTAAGACAACGGGCTCTCGCTTTGTTAGTCTATCAGTTCCTGGTTCGATTCCCGGTGGTACCAGTAAATTCTTTTATTTGTTCACTGGAGTTTTCTGGTGACACCAACGGTCGCGAAAGAACCCTTGGGGGGTAGAGGTAAAAAGCTTTGCTTTAAAACACTGCATCAGAACATGACAAAACAAACACTTGCGGGCAGAGCAGCAGCAATAAAAAACGGTCATCGCTACGGGCTACGTACGCGTCAGAAACGTAACATACCTGCGTCAAAAAAAGGCATCGTTTCAGCATAGTGTCCTCGTTGCTGCCACTATGCCCACTGAAGCTGAAGCTGATGGCAGGTTCCTTTATAGCTTCGCTGAGGGACGTCACATGCCGTGCGTTGGCGATGATTGTATGATCGATGGCTGCGTTGAAGGAGGGCGCGGAGTGAAAACTTCGATAAGGCACACGGGTGGACACGTCGCCACTATCGCGCACGGGGGCGATAGGAAAGTCCAGGTGCGTGCCGCCACCGAAGAGCACATGACACTCCAGGCAGAATTTCACGGCAGAAGTCGATGCAGCGCTCAAACCAGGAACGGCACTAGCGCAGAGCGGGGATCCGATCAAGCTGACATGGAGCTGCTTCAAAAAAGGCATCGTTTTAGCTTAGTGTCCTCGTTGCTGCCACTATGCCCACTCAAAATGATCTGATTTTAAGCAAACGCTTCCGGTGTCCCAAATTATCTGGTGTATCTGCGTTACGAAGCTTACGTCTACCCGATGCGCCATTCTGACAGAGTATTTTTGCTTCAGATATTGGTCTTGGACTGACTCAAGTAGAACAGGCGAAGGCTTTTTCGTTTAAACATCGTTTTTTAAAGCAACACAAGATTTAGCCTGCGACAGTTATCTTAGTACGGGAATTAAAGCGCATGATTCAGGACATTATTGGAGTATTTTTGTTTGTTATAGTGCAAACATACAACTTGTGTGGGGGCTTTACGTATATAGACTTAATGTGCAAGGACAACCAAAAGATTTTGATAGCAATACCGCGAAGTTTATATATATTGTTTTGCACACAACTAGACACGAAGGATAGAAACATAAGCGGCCAGGCTGCTATAAAAACTTTCGGTTTGCACAAACACAGATTATTTTGTCACGACGCCAAAGACGACGCAGTTGTATTTAAGGAAAACAAGTTTATTGAGCGAACGTGTGCTCCCATAACAACTCGAATAATACAGGCGGCGAAACAGCAGTCAACAAACCGACGTGCGTAAACCGGTGTCAGTGATTCGAAAGCCATCGCGTCTGCTCTGCAGGCTTTTAGCTTTCGGGGCGAGTGTTTCTGGAACCGTCAATTTACATCCAGAACATTGTAGATCAAAGAAGATCATTCAGGGCTAGAAACGTTAAGGCGAAACCGTCTGCTCATCAGCATAGGTCGGTAAACTCACTCACGAGTGCACTCACACTCCCCCCACTCACCACTCATAAGTGATTGGTGAGTGAGCCTCGCCATCGTTGCGGGCTGGTGAGTGCGAGTGCCACTCGCGGCGAGCCCCGCTCACCACTCACGAGTGCGAGTGCCACTCGCGGTCAGCCCCACTCGCCACTCACGAGTGCGAGTGCCACTCGCGGCGAGCCCCGCTCGCTACTCGCGAGTGCGAGTGCCACTCGCGGCGAGAACCACTCGCCACTCGCGAGTGCGAGTTCCACTCATGGCGAGCCCCTCTCACCACTCGCGAGTGCGAATTCCACTTGCGGCGAGCCCCGCGCACCACTCGCGAGTGCGAGTTCCACTCGCGGTGAGCCCCACTCACCACTCACGAGTGCGAGTGCTCTCACCACTCACGAGTGCGAGTGCACTCACTACTCACAAGTAGTGAGCCCCGCTCGTCACTCCCGAGTGACGGGTGCACTCGCGCAATTTGCGGTGCCTACCGCTGTGAGCGCCGACCCTTGAGCTTCTACTCGTGTTGGCTGTTCTTTGCAGGAGCTCCTCGCTGTGGTGGTGGCCGCTGGAGCTATCCACTCGTATGCTTAGCCTCTTTCTATAGCGCGACTGCATTTAGCAATGCCCTCACTGCACTGCTGCTATGGTAAACCATGGAATTGACGTTTCGGTGACGTGTTGATTTAGGAATAGGGTTTGGATGGACTTCTGATGCTGTAATGCTCTGATACGTTTCCGTGTCATGCTTCATGGAAGGCATGCTGCGCACACTCGCGCGACGAATGCTGTTTATGGCTCGGAGCGTTTTGTGTCGGAATTGGTGTTGGTAACGTAGTTTTAACAAAGAGGATGCATTAAACTATCGCTGCGCGCTGAAATAGAAGCACGAGGAAGCACCGCAGTATGGTGTCATTGTTGCTGGTGTTACACCACTGGCTTACTTGCTACAGCTATGGGTATATAGGATATTCTACAGCACACATTGTGCGCGCCCGTATTCGTTGCAAAAGGCGTCAGAGATTTTCACGGATTCGCGTATCAAAATGGCATCACGGATCGGATGGACGAAAGGAGTGTTGTGGAAGACGTGGCCCATTTCGAGGCGTTGGCTCCTCGAAGGTATCAGTATTTGTCATTACTCGTTACAGCGGCAATTTTGTTTTATACTTCACTTTTACGCGGACCTGATGTCAACCATTTCTCTACGGTAATTACCGTGCTTTACGTCAAGCGTCGATTTACTGCTGCTTGTTTGGCACACCTGAAAGCTTTACCGCTCATGTTTTATTGCAAAATGCACTGCGTTTTTGCATTGCGTCACGTTGTATGTATGTTGCATTTATTCCTGTATGCCAATGTGCGTACCGATTGCAACGTGCAGCGAACAAATAAGATATGTCATCATGACTCGTCGACTGCGTGTATTTATTATCTACTCGTCGACTGCGTCTATTGTTAGAGCTCGAAAGCAAAGCTTTCTTGCTCTATTAGCCAACGGTTCTTTTGTTGCGTGCAGGACAAAGAACTCCCACAACCACGGCGGTGGCGGAGGGGGGGGGGGGGTTCACTCGCAGAGCACAGTGCACCGGGCGCCGCGAATGGTTACCCAGTGTTCCCCGCGCAGGTGCCTGCTCACAACGGCGGGCGCACCGGCGTGACGAATTTGTCGTCTGCTCAAGCGACAGTTGCTTCGGGCCTGGTTTTCATTCAGCGCCTGGGGAGGGAGAGGGCGCCTTGAAGGCAACACATGAAACAAGAGTGACTGGAGGTTGTGAGAGAAGACGCACTAGCGCGCGTGCCGCCCTCCTGGTCACCCTACGAAAGAAGTCTCTATCCGTTTTGTTTCCGCCGACGCACGTTCGTTGGGGACTCCATCCACGCGAATCCCGGGGAACGGCTGGGGAGGGGAGGGGGGGCGCTTTTGGGGCGAATCTCAGGTAACGGCTGGCAGAATCTCTAATTTTACTCTTTTTACAGCCACGTGTGGGAATTCAAGTGGCGCCACATGGGCAATAATTGTGGGTGTCGCGTAAAGCTTTGCTTTCCAAACGCCTTCACAGCGTGGATTGGATTCGTTTTGTTGTCTGGCTGCCGCTAAAGTTGGTGTATGCGTTCGTGCGGTTTGACAAGAATCGTTCGTTATGTCTGACTCTTCATTTACCTGCTCGAATCGGGAAGTACGAATCGCTACTGTTGCGCGCAGTTTCTGAAATATATCTTACATAAAGATAACATGCGCGCTGCCCTTGCTGATATGTTGTCATCGACGGTAGTTTTCCATTACGGCTGTGAAATTGCATGCCTTATTTGAAATTTAGACCCGGGCTCCCGCCTTGTGCTTTTTCACTTTCTGTGCACGGTCGTCAACCAGCTACTCATGAAGGCGAAATTGCTTGCGATGTCTAATTTTCGTAGTTTGCTTCGTGGTTAGCATGAACAATAGTTTCCGCCTTGTCCGCTGCGCTAGATCGCTGAAAAGGGCTTCCTATACTAGTGCTCCTCCCATTTTATGGCCAATAAATTGTTGCTAACGAGTGAGGGAGAGCGAGGGAGATGTTTGTTCGTTTGACCTGGGGAATGTGTTCACGCGTTGGTGCTGAGTAACTGTGAGCTACGACATTATCCTCATTATCGGCGTTTCCAAAGCAACAAGAAGTTGCGTCCTTGCGTCTGTTAGCTCTTGTGTTGGTTTATATTGAGAGGTTTGAAATCGAAGCTTGTCACGGCTCGGTAATAGGAAAATACTCATTGGTCCCGCTTTTGCAGTAGAAAAGTTTTAGGGGTGGGGGCAGTGTGTATCTCCTGTCGTCATCGTCGTAGTCGTCGTTCGTGTCATGTAGTCACGGTACTAAAACACCGTAAAACTCATTTACGCCTCGCGCTAGAGAGCTTCGCGCTTCAAAGCCTAAAGACGTTTGCAGAAAAACTGCATTCCGGTAGCACCCCAGAGGTTTTATCTCCGTCGGCAAAATTGCCAAGGCGCTAGGAATACTTATACACAGCATGCTTCGCCCTTCATCAGGTTTCACGTGAGGGGAAATGGGCCGGGATTTTTTTTAATTTGCACAGTACGCGACTTGGTAGCACCGCTTGTCAGTGCACAAGTTTAGTATACCCCGCTTGTTAATTTTATTAATGGGCCATTGTTAGGCAGGACCATATCATTCATAAAAAACTGCCGCATGTCGCAATGTCATCGAAGTTGTAACCCCCCATTGCATACCGTTTTTTTTTCGCGACCGCCCACAGAAGACGCGCCATTTTTGTGGCCTCAGCAAGGGCGAATACGCATTAGCGGGATTCATAATTTTCGCTACGTTGGTGTTTCGGCGTATATTTGCCATTTCAGTTCCGATCCTCCCTCCCGTCGTTCCCCTTACTTCGCGGAAACTTTCCACATGAACACGTGACGGCGTAGTTTAGGATCAAGCTGTGCTTCTTGTGCGGCAGGCTGGCGCCGCTTGCAGATGGGAAAATGTGGGGGAAAGGCGGAGGGTGGCGGCTGCCCGGCAGCTCGTCGCCATCATGACGCCGCCGCAACACCACGGCGCCGCCTGCCTCCTCCGCCTCTTCTGCCCAGCGCTCAACCAACGGCGCTCAAGGCCAAGCCCACCTTGCTACACCTTTCTCCCATCTTTCTATACTTTCATCGCGGTGTTTTACCAGTCTTACTGGACATCTCTTCTGTGAGCCCTGTTTCAGCTTGGATTGCTCTTTGGAATAAACTGTTTGAAGGCTGTCTGGAACTAATTGATTGGGAAAATTTAGTGCCGCGGATAGCGCGCTAAGCGATAGGATTAATTGCACACGCTAGCCATTGCTTTGAAAGATGGCAGCAGCTTTACTGAGCTTTCCTTCCGAACTGCATCATTTTTTTATGTTTGCTACCGCAGTCAGAATTTGCAGTGTTTCTTTTGTTTTATAGAGCGTGAACGAACTTGCTTACACAAGTCCTGAAAAGCTTTGATTCATGACTTCGTGTAGCGCCAACAAAACGATAAGGACAAGGGGCGCGACGGGTACAAGCGCCCGTCGCCCCCTTTGTCCTTGTCCTTTTGTTGGCGCTACACGAAGTCATGAATTCCCGCTGCCAACTAGCCCATCTCAAACTCTAATAAACTTTGATCCATGGCTTGTGACAAATTTGCGAGATTTTTTTTTTTTTCATTTGCCAAAAGCGAAATTTACCTCGTTCGAAGTGGCCTATTAAGACAGGTGGTTATATTAACCGTATAGAGACTTAAGAAAACGTGAGACCCCATTAATGATAAAGTTAAATTTTAGCTCACATAAGTACGCAATTCTATGCCCAGAAAACTCGATCCGTAGACAGCCAAAAAGGCGAATGCCGCTGATAAAAAAATCATTGCATTGATACTTGTAAAAATCCGGGAACCCTACAGGGACGTCGACACAATCAAAATAAGAAAAATAAAATAAAGGCCTAATGCTCACCACGCGAGATACGACGGGAGAAAATAGGCAGCTTTTATTACGAAATATCGACAAAAACCATGCGGGCTGCTACACCGGCCACGTAAATTAAGGCTGTCTTAGCCCTCTATGAATTTATTTATTTATTTATTTGTTTACAGAATACTGCAGGCCCATTTAAGGGCCCCAGCAGGAGGGGCAAGAATATAACACTGCACACAACTGTAAATCAGCCAGAACAATAAAAAGATACAAAAAGATACATCATGGGTCATGGTTCGATACGATCAAGTGCTTCTACAGAGCCGGTTAACGACTGAGGTAGGTAGTTCCAGTCGTTTATGGTTCGAGGAAAGTACGAGTATTTGAAAATGTTTGTTGTGGCGAAATACGGTGTTAATGAATGAGTCTGCGGATGCCGGGTTTGTCTTGTCGTAAGCGGTTTTAGGTACAAATCACGGTTTACTGACAGTTTGTTGTTATTCAAAAGAAAAAGAAATTTGAGCCTGTGATTTTCCGACGTTTTTCTAGTGTGGGTATACTGTTTTCTTTCATAAGGTTTGTGGGGGAATTAGTTCTTCGGTACTTGGAGTAAATAAAACGGACCGCTTTGCGTTGGATTTGTTCAAGAGCCTCGATATTTCTTTTTGTGTATGGGTCCCAGACGATTGATGCATATTCCAACGAGGGTCGTATAACAGTCATGTATGTTAGTTTTTTAACAGTAGAAGGAGCATACTTAAGTTTGTGCCTCAAAAAACCAAGTTTACGGAAAGAGAACGCACAAACATTAGAGATGTGCTTATTCCAGCTGAGGTTGTTGGTTAGAGTGACACCAAGGTACTTATACTCAACAACCTCAGCTAGTGTCTGGGTACCACATTGATATGTAAATGGTAAAATAGATTTTTTGTTGCTTACTCGCATAAATACGGATTTGTCTGTGTTTAACCTCATCTTCCATTGTTCGCACCATGCAAAGATATTATGGAGGTTAGTGTTTAGCAAGAGCTGGTCGTCATGGGAAGTGATTTCATAAAATAGCACACAATCATCAGCAAACAGTCTGATCTGAACCGGCGCGGAAACACTATGAACAATGTCATTAATATAAATTAAAAATAATAACGGCCCAAGAACACTCCCTTGGGGAACCCCAGAAGTTACGGGGAGCGGGTCAGAGCAATTGCCGGCAATGCTTACAAACTGAACACGGTCAGACAAGTAGGAAGAAATCCAGAAAATTATAAATTCAGGAAGGCCAATCGATTCCAGTTTTTGAATAAGCTTATCATGAAGAACAAGATCAAATGCCTTTGTGAAATCCAAAAAGATGACATCAACTTGACCTGCCTTATCTAAAATTTGTGAAAAACTGTGCACAACAGAGATCAATTGCGTTTCTGCGGAAAACCCTTTCCTGAATCCGTGCTGAACATCCGAAAGTATGTTATTTTCATTAAGGAACATTATAATAAATTTAGCTATAATGTGTTCAAGCACTTTGCAAGATGAAGACGTTATAGAAATTGGACGATAGTTTGGCACCAAATCTTTGTCACCCTTTTTGTGCACTGGAGCAATGCGTCCCACTTTCCAATCGCGAGGCAAGCGGCCGGAACGGATGGAAGCGCGGAAAATGATTATAAGAAATTCCGATAACATCTCGGCATATCGTCGTAAAAAAGTGTTGGGAATTTGATCAGGACCGGTCGAAGTTTTAGTTTTCAAATTCAGGAGCAACGAAACAATACCGGGTAGAGATACAATATGTGCAACGTCGTCATTACTTCGACACACTCGGTGCAGTGGCTCGTTAGAGGCGGAAAAAACGTTATGGAAGTACAAATTGAAATGATTGGCAATCGTTTTCTTGTCGACAATAGTTGCTCCTTCGTGCGTTATTTGCTCAACACAATTGGTCTTTTTGCTCAAAAAGTTCCAAAATTTTTGTGGAGCAGACGTAATAAAGTTGGGTAGAGTATCTTCAAAGTATCTACATTTAGCTATCCTCACAGCCTCGTTCAGCGTGTCCTGAGCAGAAAGAATAACGTTGCGTGGGGCACCCTTGCGTTTAAGCCGCTTAAGTTTTCTTTTCATGTGCAAGACGTTTCGCGTGATCCAAAGATTTGATTTGCGCCTTTTTTTTAACTTTGCTAGCGATAAAATTATCTAGACAATGCAGGCATATGTCTTTAAATTTGTTCCACAATACTTCAGGGTCACTCCCCTGAAATCTGCTGAGGGAGAGATCGAGGTGGTCCAGAACACTCTCGTCATTTGCACGCGAAAAGTCTTTCACAGTGATTGATTTGGCATGGTGCGTAGTGCAAACAGCCGGCACGGGACAAGAAAAATAAACCATCTCATGGTCAGAAATGCCAGGTTCGACCGTTACAGAAAATAGTTCAATTGATCTCGTTATAAAAACCAGGTCAAGCAAAGATGCACTTGCGCCTTGCACCCGTGTCGGTTGGGTAACAATTTGATGCATGTTTTGGCTGATCATAATATCAAATAGGTACGACGCATGCTCATAGTTTTTTGTGTTCGGAAAGGGAGAGCTCCAATCTATGCCTGGCAAGTTGAAATCGCCTGCTAGTATTGCCTTATCGTGCCTGCATGTGTTCATGTAATCGTAAAGTGACCGAAAGAAATCGGGTGGTGAATCGGGTGCACGATAAACTGCAAGAACTGCGAATGATCGTCCCCAAAAAGAATTTTTATAATGACACTTTCGTGGTCTTGAATCTGATGTAATAGAAAAGATTTTATGTCGTGTCTGACAAGGATAGCAACACCGCCTCCTCTAGAAGCCCTATCTCGGCGATATGCCCGATATGACGGCGGAAATACGTCCTCATCGCAAATTTCAGGCGGCAACCAAGTCTCTGTTAGAACAACCACATGTGGATTGTAGCCTAAGATTAACGCTTCTAATTTCTGTGTTTTGTTGGCAATACTACGAGCATTCAAATTCAAAATTCGCAGTTCTTTATCAACAGGAGTCACGCGTCAAGGACTGGGCGGGCGGCTTTTTTGGTTGGCGATTTTAACCCTAGCATTCTTTGCATCGTCCCATTTGTACGTATCTCGGTCTACGTGAAGTTTGTCGTAATTGAGGGTTACTTTCTTGCCCTGACCTTTTTCAGACTTCGCGCTCTCCCACAAAAGCTTCCTTTTCCTAAGAGTCTCTTTCGAATAGTCGTTTTGTATTGATACGTCAGATCCTTTGAGATTGTGGGCGTTTTTTAAGATTTTTTCTTTCTCATTGTAGTCCTGAAAGAACACGATAACTGGACGTTGGCTGCCCGGTTTGCCAATTCTATGAATTCGACCGACGGAATGACATGGTACTTGAAGTTTACTGGCAAAAAGATCAGTTAAAACGTCCTTCTTTAAAGTTTCGGTGGTTTCCGAGGGATTTTCATTGACGCCAAAAACAATAAGGTTTGAACGCATACTTCTGTCTTCCAAGTCAGTAATTTTTTCTTGAAGCAAGTCAACCTTGCGTTCAACACTATCTACCTTGTCTACCCTTTTTTCTACTTGATTGATTCGCACAGACAAGTCCGTAAGTAATTTCTGCATGCCATCCTGCTGAGTTCGTAAAGCAGCCACTTCGGACGTCAACACCTTCTGGCCCTCCAAAATTTGCTTTAACATTTCATGAGTACTATCCTCCGCGGACAAACTGTCGGATTCATCCGATGAGGGCCCGGGATTCATCTCAACGTCACCGCACACAAGTAGCTTGCACAAACAATATACATCGTAGGCAATATGAACGCACTTCCGTGGGCACGGCAGAACCAGAAGACCACGAGAGTCACTTTTGATAGAGCAATAATATTCAACAACCTGCACAAGATAGGCGAAAGGCTTGTAAGGCAACATGCCGGGAACTGGTTTGCCGTGCCCACTGAAGAAGAACGCCTGAAACCGTTCTTTTAAAGGCTGGCTTGTCGACGTCACGTGCGCATCAGCTGGGGTGTTGTGCAGCGCAACTGGGGGAGGGGAAGCCGAACAACTGGATAACAGTGGTGAATCCGGGTAGTAGAGGCGCGTGTCTGTGGCCCTTGAAGCAGTGGTTTGTTCCGATGAACGGGCGAGACCAAGCAGAAAAACCTGCACAAGATAGGCGAAAGGCTTGTAAGGCAACATGCCGGGAACTGGTTCGCCGTGCCCACTGAAGAAGAACGCCTGAAACCGTTCTTTTAAAGGCTGGCTTGTCGACGTCACGTGCGCATCAGCTGGGGTGTTGTGCAGCGCAACTGGGGGAGGGGAAGCCGAACAACTGGATAACAGTGCTGAATCCGGGTAGTAGAGGCGCGTGTCTGTGGCCCTCGAAGCAGTGGTTTGTTCCGATGAACGGGCGAGACCAAGCAGAAAAACCTGCACAAGATAGGCGAAAGGCTTGTAAGGCACACATGCCGGGAACTGGTTCGCCGTGCCCACTGAAGAAGAACGCCTGAAACCGTTCTTTTAAAGGCTGGCTTGTCGACGTCACGTGCGCATCAGCTGAGGTGTTGTGCAGCGCAACTGGGGGAGGGGAAGCCGAACAACTGGATAACAGTGGTGAATCCGGGTAGTAGAGGCGCGTGTCTGTGGCCCTCGAAGCAGTGGTTTGTTCCGATGAACGGGCGAGACCAAGCAGAAAAACCTGCACAAGATAGGCGAAAGGCTTGTAAGGCACACATGCCGGGAACTGGTTCGCCGTGCCCACTGAAGAAGAACGCCTGAAACCGTTCTTTTAAAGGCTGGCTTGTCGACGTCACGTGCGCATCAGCTGGGGTGTTGTGCAGCGCAACTGGGGGAGGGGAAGCCGAACAACTGGATAACAGTGGTGAATCCGGGTAGTAGAGGCGCGTGTCTGTGGCCCTCGAAGCAGTGGTTTGTTCCGATGAACGGGCGAGACCAAGCAGAAAAACCTGCACAAGATAGGCGAAAGGCTTGTAAGGCACACATGCCGGGAACTGGTTCGCCGTGCCCACTGAAGAAGAACGCCTGAAACCGTTCTTTTAAAGGCTGGCTTGTCGACGTCACGTGCGCATCAGCTGGGGTGTTGTGCAGCGCAACTGGGGGAGGGGAAGCCGAACAACTGGATAACAGTGGTGAATCCGGGTAGTAGAGGCGCGTGTCTGTGGCCCATGAAGCAGTGGTTTGTTCCGATGAACGGGCGAGACCAAGCAGAAAAACCTGCACAAGATAGGCGAAAGGCTTGTAAGGCAACATGCCGGGAACTGGTTCGCCGTGCCCACTGAAGAAGAACGCCTGAAACCGTTCTTTTAAAGGCTGGCTTGTCGACGTCACGTGCGCATCAGCTGGGGTGTTGTGCAGCGCAACTGGGGGAGGGGAAGCCGAACTGGATAACAGAGGTCGGCGAACTCACTCATGAGTCCACTCACTCAGACTCATTTGGACTCAAACTCACGAGTGAGTTTGAGTTTGAGTGAGCGCGAGGGTAGTGTGGATGGTGACTTCGAGCTTGAGTGAGTTTGAGCCGAGTGATCACGACTGAGTTTGAGTCCGATTGAGTTTGAGTCCATTTTGAGTTCTGAGTACATTTTGAGTTTGAGTCCATTTTGAGTTCTGAGTCCATTTTGAGTTTGAGTCCATTTTGAGTTCTGAGTACATTTTGAGTTTGAGTCCATTTTGAGTTCTGAGTACATTTTGAGTTGGAGTCCATTTTGAGTTTGAGTCCATTTTGAGTTCTGATACAATTTGAGTTTGAGCCCATTTTGAGTTCTGAGTACATTTTGAGTTTGAGTCCATTTTGAGTTTGAGTCCATTTTGAGTTTTGAGTACATTTTGAGTTTGAGTCCATTTTGAGTTCTGAGTACATTTTGAGTTTGAGTACATTTTGAGTTTGATTACATATTGAGTTTTGAGTACATTTTGAGTTCTGAGTACATAGGAGTTTTAAGTCAATTTGAGGTTTGAGTACATATGAGTAGCCTAGCAGGCAGCTATGGTTGGCTGTTAAGTTTCATGCGTCACTGTGGGCTCGGAATTCAGGTTACCTGCGGGTATGGCACCAATCGCGATCTGCATGATCGGTTGGGAGGGAGGTGGTGTCTGATTTTTTTTAGTTTCTTGTTGAATTTTCATGGCCATAAGCACTTGCTGTATAACTCATTTTCGCGGCTGGGCGCGTGAGTGATAATTGACTGGTGAGGTCATAACAAAGGGTTCTCTTAACTTTTCCTCCTGACGGATCCACTAAGACCGTGGGAAAGGGTGGTGGGAAAGCACACGGCGGCGCTGGCGTGCTGGTTGTTCGCCTTCTACTGTTAACGGCTTGATATACTAGGGGTCACAAAGGAAGAGGTGAGAGCCGGGGGGAAATGGGGGCGGGGGCTGTCCTTTCTACTGTTTCAAATGAATTAGCTGAATTGACTGGGCAGCGCCCCTTAAGACAGAATAATGACCACATTAGATTGGGTGAAAAGTGAAACTGATGAGGCTAAGGCCTGTAAGGTATCAAATGAAAGGTCCGGATTAACGGAATCACGCGGGGTAAATAAAAAAAATGCTTCCTGATTGTAGCCATCAGGCAGTGATAATGAGTCATAGATTGGGTTAAAATTCAAAATGACGCTGCGAGGGCATGTGGGGAATCAAATTCAAGGTCTTGATGTGGGGAATCATTCGGGACGAACATGAGATATGGATATATCATGACGTAGTCATGGTAAGTCAAAGATTCGGTTAAAATTTAGGTTCATGACGCTAGGGCGTATCAAATAAAGGTCTCGATGAGGGTAATCACGTGCTTCCTGATTATTATCATGACATAGTCAAAATGGGTCATAAATTCGGTTAAAATTCACAATGATGCCACTGGGTGTCCGGAGCATCAAATTGAAGGTTCCGATAAGGAAAATCACGTGGGACAAAAATGTGGTAGGGCTATATCATGAGATAGTCATGGTTACTCATTGATTCGTTTAATGTTCAAATTGATTCCGCTAGGATGTGATGGGTATCAAATCAATGGTCTTGATGAGCCGAATCACGTTGTAGAAATACAAAAATGCTTCCTGGTTATATCCATAGATTGTCATGGCGAGTCTTATATTGGGGTAGAATTCGAAGTGACCCCGCTAGGGCGTGTAGGGTATCAAATTTACGGTCTTGACGAGGGTATCACGTCGTACAAATAAAAAAAGGCTTCGTAGTTCGAATCATGAGATGGTCATTATGAGTCATAGATGGGGTTAAATTCAAGGTGAGGCCGCTGAAGCATGTGGCGCGTCAAATTGAAGGTTCCAGTTAGGGGAATCATGTCGGACACCCAAATAATGCGTCCTGGTTACAGTCATGAGAGGCATCGTTAGTTTGACTGGTATGAATTTTGTATGACCCTCCTAAGGTGTGTGAGGTATCAAATTAAAGGTCTCGTCGAGGGGGATCACGTGGGACAAATATAAAAATGCTTTCTGGTTGTAATTATAAGGATATAGCAAAAGGTATATAGCAAAAGGTACACACTCACACGCTCACTCACTCACTCACACTCACTCACACTCACACGCTCACTCACTCATACTCACACTCTCACACTCTCTCACTCACACTCACACTCACACTCACACTCTCACTCTCACTCACACTCACACTCTCACTCTCACTCTCACTCTCACTCACACTCACACTCACACTCTCACTCACACTCACACTCTCGCTCTCGCTCACTCTCACACTCACACTCACACTCTCACACTCTCTCACTCACACTCACACTCTCGCTCTCGCTCACTCTCACACTCACACTCACACTCTCACACTCACTCACACTCTCTCTCACTCTCTCTCACTCACACTCTCACTCACACTCACACTCTCACTCACACTCACACTCACAGTCTCACTCTCACTCTCAGTCACACTCACACTCACACTCTCACTCACTCTCACACTCACACTCTCACTCTCACTCAGTCACACTCACACTCACACTCACTCTCACTCACACTCTCACTCTCACACTCACTCTCACTCTTACTGTTACTCTCACTCACACTCACTCTCACTAACACTAACACTCACACTCACTGTCTCACACACTCACCCTCTCACTCACACTCAAACTCACACTCTCACTCCCACTCTCACCCCACTCACACTCACACTTACACTCTCACTCTCACTCACACTCACTCACACTCTCGCTCACACTCACACTCACACTCTCGCTCTCACTCTCACTCTCGCTCTCACTCTCACTAACACTCACTCTCACTCTCACCCACACTCACACTCACACTCTCACTCTCTCTCACTCTCATTCACACTCTCACTCTCACTCTCACTCTCAGTCACACACACTCTCACTCACACTCACACTGACACTCTCACTCTACTCACACTCTCACTCTCACTCTCACTCTTACTCACTCACACTCACACTCTCTCTCTCACTCTCACTCCCACTCTCACTCTCACTCACACTCACACTCACACTCTCGCTCTCGCTCTCACTCTCACTCACACTCTCACACTCACTCTCAGTCACACTAACACTCTCACTCACACTCACACTCACACTCTCACTCTCACTCACACTCACACTCTCACTCTCACTCTCACTCACACTCACACTCTCACTCTCACTCTCACTCACACTCACACTCTCACTCTCACTCTCACTCTCACTCACACTCACACTCTCACTCTCACTCTCACTCACACTCACACTCTCGCTCTCGCTCTCGCTCTCGCTCACACTCACACTCACACTCTCACTCACACTCACACTCACACTCACAGTCACATTCACACTCACACTCTCACTCTCACTCTCACTCACTCTCACTCACCCTCTCACTCACACTCACACTCCCACTCTCACTCTCACTCTCACTCAGTCACACTCACACTCAAACTCTCACTCTCACTCTCACTCTCACTCACACTCACACTATCACTGTCACTCACACTCTATCTTACTCTCACACACACTCACTCTCAATCTCACACTCTCAGACTCTCACTCTCACTCTCTGACTGTCTCAATCTCTGTGAAGCCATGTGAGTTCTGAATTCATTTTGAGTTCTCAGCCCATTTTGAGTTCTGAGTTCATTTTTAGTTTTGAGCACATTTTGAGTTTTGAGTCCATTTTGAGTTTGAGTAACTTTTGATTTTTGAGTACATTTTGGGTTTTGAGTTCATTTTGAGTTTGAGTACATTTTGAGTTTTGAGTCCATTTTTAGTTTGAGTTCACTTTGAGTTTGAGTACATTTTCAGTTTTGAGTTCATTTTGAGTTTGAGTACATTTTGAGTTTTGAGTTCATTTTGAATTTGAGTACACTTTGAGTTTGAGTACATTTTGAGTTTTGAGTACATTTTGAGTTTTGAGTCCAAATTGAGTTTGAGTACATTTTGAGTTTGATTACGTTTTGAGTTTTGATTACATTTTGAGTTTGAGTACATTTTGAGTTCTGAGTACATTTTGAGTTTTGAGTCCGAGTGAGTTCTGAGTTTTGAGCTCAATGTGAGTTTGAGTTTGAGTGAGCGCAGATGTGCTGCTCAGCATTGAGTCTGAGTTTGAGTGAGTGGTGATTCGAAAAAAAAAATTGTGAGTGAGTTTGAGTGAGCCGCGCCAACTTTGCCGAGGTATGCTGGATAACAGTGGTGAATCCGGGTAGTAGAGGCGCGTGTCTGTGGCCCATGAAGCAGTGGTTTGTTCCGATGAACGGGCGAGACCAAGCAGAAAAACCTGCACAAGATAGGCGAAAGGCTTGTAAGGCAACATGCCGGGAACTGGTTCGCCGTGCCCACTGAAGAAGAACGCCTGAAACCGTTCTTTTAAAGGCTGGCTTGTCGACGTCACGTGCGCATCAGCTGAGGTGTTGTGCAGCGCAACTGGGGGAGGGGAAGCCGAACAACTGGATAACAGTGGTGAATCCGGGTAGTAGAGGCGCGTGTCTGTGGCCCATGAAGCAGTGGTTTGTTCCGATGAACGGGCGAGACCAAGCAGAAAAACCTGCACAAGATAGGCGAAAGGCTTGTAAGGCAACATGCCGGGAACTGGTTCGCCGTGCCCACTGAAGAAGAACGCCTGAAACCGTTCTTTTAAAGGCTGGCTTGTCGACGTCACGTGCGCATCAGCTGAGGTGTTGTGCAGCGCAACTGGGGGAGGGGAAGCCGAACAACTGGATAACAGTGGTGAATCCGGGTAGTAGAGGCGCGTGTCTGTGGCCCATGAAGCAGTGGTTTGTTCCGATGAACGGGCGAGACCAAGCAGAAAAACCTGCACAAGATAGGCGAAAGGCTTGTAAGGCAACATGCCGGGAACTGGTTCGCCGTGCCCACTGAAGAAGAACGCCTGAAACCGTTCTTTTAAAGGCTGGCTTGTCGACGTCACGTGCGCATCAGCTGAGGTGTTGTGCAGCGCAACTGGGGGAGGGGAAGCCGAACAACTGGATAACAGTGGTGAATCCGGGTAGTAGAGGCGCGTGTCTGTGGCCCATGAAGCAGTGGTTTGTTCCGATGAACGGGCGAGACCAAGCAGAAAAACCTGCACAAGATAGGCGAAAGGCTTGTAAGGCAACATGCCGGGAACTGGTTCGCCGTGCCCACTGAAGAAGAACGCCTGAAACCATTCTTTTAAAGGCTGGCTTGTCGACGTCACGTGCGCATCAGCTGAGGTGTTGTGCAGCGCAACTGGGGGAGGGGAAGCCGAACAACTGGATAACAGTGGTGAATCCGGGTAGTAGAGGCGCGTGTCTGTGGCCCATGAAGCAGTGGTTTGTTCCGATGAACGGGCGAGACCAAGCAGAAAAACCTGCACAAGATAGGCGAAAGGCTTGTAAGGCAACATGCCGGGAACTGGTTCGCCGTGCCCACTGAAGAAGAACGCCTGAAACCATTCTTTTAAAGGCTGGCTTGTCGACGTCACGTGCGCATCAGCTGAGGTGTTGTGCAGCGCAACTGGGGGAGGGGAAGCCGAACAACTGGATAACAGTGGTGAATCCGGGTAGTAGAGGCGCGTGTCTGTGGCCCATGAAGCAGTGGTTTGTTCCGATGAACGGGCGAGACCAAGCAGAAAAACCTGCACAAGATAGGCGAAAGGCTTGTAAGGCAACATGCCGGGAACTGGTTCGCCGTGCCCACTGAAGAAGAACGCCTGAAACCATTCTTTTAAAGGCTGGCTTGTCGACGTCACGTGCGCATCAGCTGAGGTGTTGTGCAGCGCAACTGGGGGAGGGGAAGCCGAACAACTGGATAACAGTGGTGAATCCGGGTAGTAGAGGCGCGTGTCTGTGGCCCATGAAGCAGTGGTTTGTTCCGATGAACGGGCGAGACCAAGCAGAAAAACCTGCACAAGATAGGCGAAAGGCTTGTAAGGCAACATGCCGGGAACTGGTTCGCCGTGCCCACTGAAGAAGAACGCCTGAAACCATTCTTTTAAAGGCTGGCTTGTCGACGTCACGTGCGCATCAGCTGAGGTGTTGTGCAGCGCAACTGGGGGAGGGGAAGCCGAACAACTGGATAACAGTGGTGAATCCGGGTAGTAGAGGCGCGTGTCTGTGGCCCATGAAGCAGTGGTTTGTTCCGATGAACGGGCGAGACCAAGCAGAAAAACCTGCACAAGATAGGCGAAAGGCTTGTAAGGCAACATGCCGGGAACTGGTTCGCCTTGCCCAGTGTAATTAACATCTTTATGTTTGACGACTACTCTGATTGTTCAGAGGAATTCTACACGAAAGAAGTAAAACCACGCGTACAAAGCATTAGTGAACGCACACATACTGTAATTCGTCGTTATAACGAAATCGCTTTCCTCGAAATATCGCTTTATTCGAAATTTCTGCTTGTGCGAACCCAAACGCATGCATTTTAGGCCGCATTACTCGAAGCGCACGAAGAGCTCGACCCGCTTAGAGCGGCGAGTCAGGCGTTGAATATGGAGAGTTGACAAGCTGGTGTTTCCCGGGCGATTTTCTCGAGCCGGTCATACTCGGTTTGCGCCATCCAATTTAAGACAAATGGTGGAAATGCGTCTTAGGGTGATTGAATTTTCTTTCTAGACATTGGTCCCTGGCGTGGACGCGACGGGGCGCGAACTCTGACACTCGAAGCGTAGTATTAGAAGTGTTTTCGAGAGTGGGGCGTCCAAAAACTCGTTTTGCAAACTTCACGGCTGCACACCTCGGGAAAAAATTGCCCAGTTCACATGCAGAGCCCCTAAAACCGGTCAGTTTTCATGATTCTGCTGTGTATTCACAATGAGCGGGTAATCGTTTTTTGAGCTCAACAAACACAATCTCTAATCCAAGCTGTGGAATTGGCGGTGCTTTTCAGCGCGAAACTCTCGTAGCGTTCCTTGACGCCGCCACCCCCCTGTAAAAGCGGCCACTGCCTTCTCCTCCTCATTCGCTCTGCAGTCTGTGAGGCGTGCGGACGCCAGTCACTGCTTGGTCAAATTGGAGCGGGGTTGCTCACGCCCGGCAAGAATATGAAACAGCCAAAGCTCACTCCCTTTCTTGAACCTGAATAAAGTTGTGCTTCACTGAATACATTGTGCTTTGATTCCTCTCAGTTGTGGCGCAAATAAAGCTCAACGAGTTTAGTTTTCTCGAGTGGTCGCTTATATCAAAATACCGCTGATAACAACATTTTTCACCGTCCCGCTGACTTCGTTATAACGAGGGATTACTGTATATGCCCAAACAAAGTAATCAGGAACGCATAGTTATTGCTCACAAAACCAGCGACTTTTATTTACTTCTTTATTTTTTTACAATACAATAAATTCCCTCGTGAAAGGGTATTTTTACGTAACCGTGGTCACATGTGAAAACCCGCTCGAGTTACGCTAACAGCCCAATGCGGAATATTAACAAAAAGTGGAGCAGCTTCGCACTGTAGTTGCGCTAAGAGTGGACAAACAACTGACTTGGTGGCCCCACCCGGCTTATTTTCGTTCGTTTAAGTTTATGCGCCATTTGGTTGGAGACTCGGCCAAGTTTCTTGCTTGGTTATGCTTCGAGACACGGTCAAGCTCTCTGCGTGGTGTCATGGCAAGCCCTAAAACAGCAATGAACACTCGGTCATTATGCATGTACAATGGTCGTGAGCTCGTACGGATCGGATGTTTCGCTAATGCTTCACCGGCGCGATATTCGGGATTGTACCGAAGTCGTCTCCTCCGTTCTCGAGTAGCGGGCTAGCGGCTTTCGCGCCGCGCTTGCTCGTCTTTAGGAGCAGCGCTCTTCTTCTATTGCACCATCTCTCCCTTCATTACAGACCAGACTTTTGCATCTCAGATGGATTTCCGGACTTGCCGCTGAAAGTTCTTCATGACTGGCAGACTCGGGCAGAGCGTTTTACAAGGTCGAGCGGTGTCGGCGCGCACGATTACGTCCTCGCTCGGCGAGGTTTTTCTGCGCAAGTTCGCCGGCCTAACCACAAGCTTAAACAGCATTCGCTGTTGTAAAACTCAAATGCCGTTTGTAACGACAAAGAAGGTTGAAACACGAAGCTTTTGAGGCGTGCATTTTGATCTCTGGAGGTTTCGATTTTGATCGCTGGGGTTCAAACTCCTTTCACTACACCCGCCACCATTATCATCGTCTAAAAGTTGGCTTTCCTGCAGTGCGTTTTCGCAAACAGTCTCCATCAGCCAGGCAAAGAAAGCTTCGCTTAAGAGCGAAAGGATTTGTTTTTAAAAATGGAAAAAAATGTAAAACCTATTGGTAAATTATATTGTTAATGCAATAATATTTTGTAGTAAATGGCAGTATAAAGCAAAATATGAACTAAACCGTTCAATTTCAAACACGTACAGTATGGACGGAAAAGAAAAAAAAGATACTACACAAGCAAGTTCAGTTATGGCAAAGATAAAACTAGAACTTTTCACTACACGTTTTCCTAAAGAGTACCAGAGGGTAAAGAAATGGTTGCTTAAGAGGTAAAAAATAAGTTGTTGAAATCGGTAAAGAAAGGGACAGCATAAAAAAAAAACATTGAGAAAGTAAAATATTTGCAGTGGCCACACATTTGTTATTTAATTTGTTTAGATCTTTCTACTGCACAAATATTAGAATTTTAAATGTTTAATATATCGCAAGCACTGTGCAAATTCAACTAACATTTTCTTGTTTTCCAGTTTTGCCACAGCTGCACGCAAAAGACATTACAAAGTCAAAACTGCAAAATCTTTGCCATCGGCTCCGGCAAGAGGGAGGCCTTTCTCACTTATGGGGCATCTTTCGCAGCCTTTGTGGTAAAGGAAAGCTTCCTATCATTGACGAAATGAGACTGCAGTCTGGCTATTACGACGTAGAAGAAACTATTATCAAGACTCTCTTTCCGCATGCCACGAAGAAAAAAACGGCACTAAAATCTCTTCCGGACATCGACATACCACACCCTCTAGACGAACTCAACACTCCTTTTTACCCTGGCACAACTTCACGTTGCGCTCGCTCACGGCAAATCTAGATCCGCTCCGCGCCGTGATAAAATCCCTTGGCAAGATCTACGCAATATGCCAACGCACGGCCATGAAGCCCTTCTGAGTGTTGCCAACGAATCATGGGAAACGGGACAAGCCCACGAGCACTTGAAGACGACCATCTTTCATCCAATACGAAGCATGGTAAAGACTCCCGCGAAGACCCGAAAATCTGCGACCTATTGCACTAACTCCGCTCATGTGCAAGGTCATCGAGCGATTTATTAACATCCGACTTCAGTTCCATCTCAAGCGCACAGGTTGTTTCATCCATCGCTAACCGGCTTCAGACCAAATCGTAGTACGCACGACTACCTTTGTCCGCTCCGAACAGTCGTAAATCGCACATCTCGAAAACAACTCGTGGATTACATTCTGGCAACATGTAAATAAACAATTGCGAACCTAATGCAATGCGCGTTTGTGGGCCAATCAAGGCTTTCACAGAAAGAAATCATCCAGCTCGATGCGGTTCAAGCCTTGCACGACCTAATGCAAGCAGTCTGATTCACGCAATGCTCCAGCGCGTGCAATCCAGTGTCTAACGTTGATGCGTGTAACGGTGCAATACCGACGAAATACAAATAGCGACGCGCAAGTTCATATCGATGCAAAATAAACATTCAACTGCTCCTGTGAATGCGCATTTCCCTTTCGTGTTTTACCAGTTCCAATGAAAGAGGAAACAACCACATTTTTTTACTAATCATATAAACTCGAAAAGAACCGGTAGGCACGGCAGTGTCTTACGTCAAAAGAAATAACTGGCTGACGGCGAATAAAAAGCGGCAGCAGCCATTCCGTGCACGTAGTTCACTAATGGTAGCGTTGGAGATTGGTGGTGGCGACCGTATAATCGTTTCGTCGGCAGGTCGGCATTGCGGGGGCTGCAGTACTGGCGCACAGGAGGAGATGAGCTAGTTTTCGCAAGCAACGAAGTGACACAATAGACATCAAGGTGTGGATAGTGGAGCTTTCGAAAGTACTACAACATGACTGACACTCATCACAAAATACCAGTACTGAATTTGGTGCCTCAGCCACCACTTCTTCAAAAATCAAAAATCAAAATCAAAATCAAATTTCTTTTTGAGTACAGGTATACAAGCATATTAATATGCTGAAGAGGGTCCCAGAGTCCGCAGACTGTAACGGGACCCTCTATAAAAACGCACAAAGTGAGTTTGTCGGAGCAGTGATTAAGAAATAAACATGAGCAAACCTACGGAAGAGAGAAGAGAAGTACACATAACTGCATAGTATTATGATTAGCAAACATTGGTTTAAACTAAGTTACATATAAATGCACAATATTTGAAGCAACAAAAGACAATGTAGTGCAAAGCCGTAAATGTAGACGTATAGACAAGTGAATGGCAATAATAACAAAAAAAATACAGTGGAAGTCGATACTTGAAGTTAATTACAACAAAAAATTTTTCAAGGAAGTTTTAAAGCTTGTTATAGACGATAAAGAGTTTACGGCAAAAGCGAGGCTATTCCAAAATGATATTGCAGCGAAGCAAGAAGTTTTCTTGCCGTAATTAGTATGTACAGTTGGTAATAAGAAGTTATTTGCGGCAAACCTGGTGAAATTTTTAGTCCTTAAACTCTTCAGATCAATGAAATCGTATGAAATATAACTGTGAAGTAACTTGTAAAAAAAGAGGCCTAAATCGTAGTGAAATAAATTCTTTACAGATACAATTTTATTCTCATGAAGCAGAGCTGAAGCTGAGGAACGATGTGAACTGCGAGTGATAATGCGAATACATTGATTTTGAATGTGTTGAGCTGATGAAACGTGGGAAGAGTAGGAGTTACCCCAAGAGGCAATGCCATAATTAATATGACTGTGAAAATACAATGATAATAGTGCTTGACGTGGAAAAAAGGGTCTCACCTTTAACAATGCATGGATGCCAAATGCGTTTTTTTGTTTAAGATGAGATAAATGAAAACAAAACGTGAGACTAGGGTCGAGCACAATGCCAAGAAATGTGGTATGGTCACATGGAGCAATGGGGTAAGTTCCGAGCATTAGGTCGGGGACGATTGTGACCTGTTTCTTAGAAGTCCTGAAAATCATAAATTTTGTTTTTTCGGGGTTAATAAATAAGTAATTGTCATGACACCACTTAACGACGCTATTGAGCGCAGTATTTTTTTCGAGGTGAGAGAAATTATTGATTTATCAGATAAGGATATCGTGGTGTCATCTGCATATAATACGCAATGAAAAGATTGAAGTAAGTTAGGAAGGTCATTAATATATAAATTGAAGAGCAGGGGACCTAAAATAGAACCCTGGGGTACACCTTGGTTAAATGTTTTAGTTTCAGAAAAAGTATCCGCTACATATACAATAAACTGTCTGTTGAATAGATAGCTTTTTAGGAATGATAGTGCTGGCCCTGTTACCCCGTATGCTTCTAATTTCTGGAACAAAACGTCGTGATTGATCGTGTCAAAGGCTTTGCTGAAATCTAAAAAAACTGAACCCACGAAATTCCCAGTGTCAATAGATTTTTTTATGTAGTCAGTTAAGGAAACCAAACCTAGGTTAGTAGAACGCCCTGATCTGAAACCAAACTGGCATTCATTCAAGAGAATAAATTTAGATAAATAGGTGTTAAGACGTTTAGCAAATAAGTGCTCAATTATTTTACTGATTGTGGGAAGAATTGACATTGGACGATAATTGGAGATTAATAGTCGGTCGCCTTTTTTGAAGACAGGTATGACCTTTGCTTTTTTGAGAAAGGAAGGAAAAACACCGGACTTGAAGATAAGGTTGATTATGTTACTGAGTGTGTCAGAGATGAGATGTGCCACCAATTTTAAATGACGTATGGAAATCTTATCAAGGCCAGCACTTGTATTATTGAGCGAAGAAATCGTGGCGAATACTTCGTTCGCTGTGACAGGGAAAAGGAAAAATGACTGGCTAGCACGCCGGATGTTGTGACGCACGTTTGTATTCTGACAGGTTTGGGTATAGCTGGAGGCAAAATAATCGCTAAAAGCATTAGCAATGTGAATGGGTTGGTTCAGATTTATGCCATTATGAGTAATTTTGGATACAGCAACGTTATTTTTGTTTGTACTAAGGAAGGCATTTAGTTGGTTCCATTGTTGTTTTGGGTTGTTTTTATTTTTAGCAAATTTGTTTTTTTAGTAACGTTTCTTCGTCTGTTTTAGTAGAAGGTTTAAAAGGGGCCAGTACCTTTTATAACGCCGAGCGAGGCTGGAATTAAAAGGCTGTCTTTTAGTTTTCCTGTACAGGTTATCTTTTTTTTCTTATACTTTCTAAAAGCCCACTTGTCATCCAAGGGTTACCCGGGTATTTATATTTCTTTTTGCATTTTACAGTGATTGTATTCAAAGTTACAGTTCTTACAAATAATGAAGAAAACTCTTTCAGAGCTTCCTCAGCATCACACACGGAATTAACAGTCGCCCAGTCAGTTACGCTAATGGTTTGAATGAATTCGTCAGAGTCAAATAGAGATGTGAAGTAGGTAGTGTTTCTACACGGAGCTTCAGTGTTGAAGGTAAGAAAAATGGGGAAATGATCGGTTACTTCTACATCAACAACAGCGCAGTGAGGAGCAGGTGATATGTTGCATAATGCGTGGTCTATGAGCGTTCGCGTTCCCTGTGGCGTGCATCTAGTAGGGACATTAATCAATAATTCAAAACCAAACCCTGAAAAGCAATCAGTGTAAAAAGCGCATAAGTTAGCTTCGGTGTCGAGCAAGTTGATATTTATATCACCTACTAAGAGAACATCCTTATTTTCAGCAGTTAATTTGTTGATGATTGATTGTAGGGTTTAACGCGCCGACGCAACGCAGGCGATGAGGCGCGCCGTAGTGGAGGGCTCCGGATTAATTTTGACCACCTGGGGATCTTTATCGTGCGCCGAAATCTCGTACACACGGGAGTTTTTGCTTTTCGCCTCCATCAGAAAAGCGGCCGCCGTGGCCGGGAAACGAACCCGCCACCTCGTGCTCAGCAGCGCAACGCCTTAGCCACTGAGCCACCGCGGCGGGTAGTTAATTTGTTAACGATAGCATCCAGACCAAGCAGAAATTCAGTAGTAGAAGACGATGGCGAACGATAAATGCAACCTAGGACGAATGTTTTATTGTTGTGTGACATGAATGTCCGATCGACTTCGATCCAAACTGATTCGCAGAGGCTAGCGTTTAATGAGAGATCATGTCTGCGCATGTATGAGACGTCACTAGAGATGAAAATTGATGTGCCCCCGTGACTATCTGACATGCGATGGCAGTACTCTGTTTGGTATGATGGAAAAGCATACATATTGCCGTCAGAATCTGAAAGCCACGTTTCAGAAATGCAAATTAAAGTGAAAGAATGGCTCAGCGATGCGATAAAGTTATTGATTGTGTCAAAATTTTTGCGGAGGCTCCGCGAATTAAAGTGGATCAATGAGCGATTATGATTTGAAAGACGAGATTTTGCTTCATCAGGTGATAAAGCCATTGGTATAAACTGCGCAGACAGGGGTCAGACGAGAAGTGTTCAAGTATAAATTACTTGAACACGCGCAGGTCGTTTTCTGTGGCTATCCGATAAACTGTACTATCCTCTGTTTTGCGGGCCTTGATACGGCAATTGTCGGTCCACCAAAATCGCCAGCTGAATTCCTTCTTGAGTTCCAGTGCTTTAGCAAAAAGTTTCTTGTTTTCGGGGGTTAGGTGGTCGTTCACAAAAAACTGCCAAGCATTTCCCCGAGGGTGAACATGGTTAAGTGCGAATGCACGGGGTGATGCTATGAGGTGGAGTAAAGTTAAAATCCGTTGGCATTCGCCCGTGAGCGCGCGCGAGCCGACCCACGGAGGTCTGGCAGTTTATCGCTGCATATATAGGGGGGTACGCCGCGCCGAGCGCGCCGAGCAAGGTGGCTGAGAGAGGAGGCGAGCGCAAGGGGAGAGGGACAGCGGAGCACGGCAGCTGCAGCCGAGCGAGGGGGAGAGGAGAGAGTGTGACGTCACGGTGGAGAGAGAGGCGCGCGGCAGCTGCTGGGGAGAGGAGGCGCGCTGTGACGTCATACCATGACGTCATGGCGTGAGGAGCGGTGCGGGGAGCGGCGCGCACCCGCGCAGCCACGGCGAGGAGGCGGAGCGAGCGCGGTCACGTGGTGAAGTGACGTCACCGCGCCGTTGCTACCGACGCTCCTCTCCGCTCCACGCCGTTGCTAGGGAGAGGAGGACTGCGGACGCCGCCGCCGCCGCCGGCGGTGGAAGGTTAGGGGTCGCTTATAAAGTGCATTCGCACTTAAAACGGGAACCTGGGCATCACCGGAGAAGCCAATATCAGTTGTGTTCAGCCTTGCCTTGCTTGTCTTTTTCACAAAGTCGTTTTTCTTGTCACGTGAAACGAACAGAGCGATGATGTTTTTTTCGTTCTTGTTTTTCGACATGGTTGAGACGCGGTGGATGACATCGAATTCAGATGGCTGAACCGGGCTGAACAATGGCGTCGCACACACTCTGCAAAATAGCATTGCAGTCTTCGCCTTCAGTTACAAGGATTCCTTTAATTTCGACGTTGTTTAGTCTCGAGTATTGCTCGAGCTCGGCCACCCTTTTTTCCAGATCTGCGTTACGTGCCACAAGCTGTTTGTTTGACGCTATTAGCTCTTCCTGTTTTGCCTTCATCTCATCATATTCCTTACTTATAAAATCAACACTTTTTGCGAGTTCCACTTGTTCACCAAGGCCTAGGGTTTTCAGCTTAGATTTAACCTTCAAGGCAAGCTCCTCGACCACACAATCCAGCTTGTCGTTGAGCAGAGACTCAAGAGCGGCAATTTGTTTAGCGAGTACCGCTACTGTAGGCATAGTGCTGTGTACAGAGTATACAGAAGACAAGAAGACGCTTGGCAGCAGTTGCGGCAAAAGTAATACCAGAAATGATTACGGCAGCACGACCAACCTGCGGGTACAGAAGAGAGCACTTAGCACGCCGTCCTTGTTGCCGCAACTGCTGCTACCAAGTGACGCTGGCAGTGCCTTGGAAGCTCCTTTTGAGACCCACGCTGATGACGACAGCAGACGGCGCAGACGCAGCAGGGTTTCAATGGGGCCAACGCTTGACGCACACGTGTGGAGCACGGGCGCAGGCGCACGTGGATATGACCACGGTGGCGGGTGATGAAGCGGGATCCACAGAGGTGTTGGTCCGGCAACCAGGCTACATGCGGGTACAGCAGAGAGCACTTAGCACGCCGTCCTTGTTGCCGCAACTGCTGCTACCTAGTGTCGTAAATGTGTCTTAAATGTGTCTTATTTTTCTTCATTAACAAGGAGGCATTGAGTAAACGCAGAACACGCGTACAATACATAAAAAATATAAACATGGTACGGCCATAAACGTGGCCGAATGTTAAATTACGGTCCTACATTTGTGCCTATTAGGGGCGAAGCTCCTAAAGGCGTATGTCTGTCCATCCTCGACGTATGTATGTAGCCACCTCTAGTTTAGTCCTTGGATTGTTTACTAGATGGCGATACTTGTATATGATGAAAAGATGCGCTTGAATTGTTTACTAGATGGCGTGGCTACCTCTAGTTTAGTTCTTGGATTGTTTACTAGATGGCGGGGAGCGTTGTAATAAAATCCGTTCGCTGTTGGCGCGCGCTCGGAGTCGCCCGATGGATAAGGCTGCAGATGTGCGAGCCCGCGAGGCAGAAGCGCTCCGTGGAGCTGCGCGACGCCGCCGCCAAGATCCTGCCGTACGAGAGCGGGAGGCCGAAGCGTGTCGTCTGGCTGCGCGACGACGCCGCCAAGATCCCAGCGTTCGAGAACGAGAGGCCCAAGCGTCACGGCAACGGCGCGAGGACCCTGCCGTACGCGAAGCGGCACGGCTGCGGCGCGAAGAGGATCTCCAAAACGTCAGAGAACGGGAAGCGGCGAGAAAGCGTGCGTATCGGCAGGCAGACCCCGATGCAGTGAGAGCTCGTGAGGCGTCTGCAAAACGCATCAGGCGAGCTCAGCCCCAAGGTGCCGACGCGCGGTTTAAGCGAGACATTCTAGACGTTACGTTCGGACACAGATGTAGTGGGCGAACTTTCACTGAAGAGTCACGGTTTTACCGATGATTTCCCCTCAGGAGCTTCGCCCACTCATCATCATTCACCCCGTGGATATGCTGTGAATTTTTTTTGCTTTTTTCTAAAAATTGCTAACCGTGTCTTTTACTGCGGTTCTGGCAAAAACTGCGTGGCATCATGGCGGCACCCGTGTTTATACAGTTTTGGGAGCCAGTATTACCCGCTGCAGGAAAATAATTAATTCGTTGAGGCGTTTTAATTAAAAACTTCATCACCGCGAAACTACGCCGATGGCGCCACCTGTAAACAAAATGGGCAAACAAAGGAGGCGCCTGTAAGCCACTCCTGCTCGTTCATAGATTGTGCCACCTGATACTGATGAAGACGATTGCCGCGCCCCGGTTGAAAATATTCCACTCACGTCACGGGATGCACCACGTGCGAAATTGAAAATGATGTCCGTTGTTATGCAGGAAGGAACGTAGCCTCAAGTAATGACTTAGGAGGTAAGGAAGTGCTTTCATTAGGATGAGATTTTGCTACTTAAGGCACTACGAAAAAGCGATGCAGCATGGGTGGAACCACCACCCTTCAGTTCAGGCTACGAACCAGAAGTGTTGTGCCAGCCGGCGAGCGAACAGTAAACTTGGAAGCCAATGTGGGTTCATGGCGCCGAAAGAGTTCGGACGGACAACGCTATATCTCTCCTTAGCTCTCGCAGCAGAATTGTTAAACTTCGTCAAATTCTGTATGACCTTTTTGCTACATATAACGTTTTACTAAAATAAATGCCTTGGAATGCGCGAGTCGAAATTCGACTATCTGAAGAACTAGAAATGATATTACCTCCACGGAAACAATTATAACGGTACAGTTGTAGTTGCTTAGGCTTACAGCTTACGGTATGCTTGCAGTCACATAACATAATGTTCTACCTTTTTCTCTAGTGCATTATCTATAAAGGCTCACTAAGTATTATGCGGGAATTGCCGTCTAAAAACGTTCCGAAAGCCATGTTGTGAAAGGTTTCTTTATTACCACTAGGTGCCAATATGCTTTATTCTCACAAAGACCGAATTCCGGAGTCCAGGCCACTCCGGGGTCGCCAGGAAGAAGGCTGACGATGAAATGGCTGCTGTTACACCCACGAATACCGCTCACATACCAGTAGCCTACACATACAACAAGCCATACATCAGATAACATATTATAAATGGCAGGCAGACGGGAGATAACAGGCCCACAAAAAACAAATGCTCACTCGTCACCCTACACCACCGACACAATGCGTATTGACAGTATTCGCCTTGGGTGTGTTAAAGATAGGTCACACTCATTTAACCCACTCATATCTGCTCAATCAATCTCCATAAGCTCCAAATAGCAGGGGTACACTTGGCCTACCCAATATCCACAGCTTCATTAAAAGCCCGAAAATCGATGCAAGATGATGGGAACATTTCCATCAACTCTAAACGCAACATATTTAGGTGCGCCATGATGATTTTAGAAGACAGTCCTATGTTTCCCATTACGCGTGTAATGAAGTGTTCATCGAGGTTGAATAGCTGTCACAATTTATTTTGAACATTGTAGAAACATTATAGGTGTCATTATTGCTGCACCGATGTGATCACCATCATCGGTGCCCGTAGTCGCGTGAGCAGCTCTCGCTCGAGCTGCTTTGTCTTCAGCTCATCGCCATGTTGTAAAATACAACCACCATCGCATCACCGGGACGTCTCGGCCCTTGGTCTCTCCTCTTATTCCACATTTTGGTGCCCAAACCTGGGAAGAAGGCCCTTTGCGATTCGGAGGCATCCGAACTTTGGCCTATTAGAAGGAGGACCCCTCGATACCGATGACGGACCCTGGTGATGGCCAGGTCGACGGTGCTACCCGAAGCCGAGCAACGCGATGGGCGGACGAGACGACGGTGACTCCTCACCTGCGACGATTTTCCCCGGTGACCTCTGGCAGCGATATTCTAAACGGTGAGGAGAACTCCGCTGCTCATCGCGCAATGGAAGATTCAGCACGTTATATGCATGGACAAAGTATTCCTCTTCCTACGATCCGCGTTGGCGAACTGAATCTGCAAAGAAAAAAAAAATTCCCTCGCACTTCCCCGAGGGGGAGAGTGTGTAAGTGCGAATGCACGGTTGTTGATTGCGCGATTACGGTGGATATCGTGATCTTGGAGTGGAGAGGAGGCGCCCAACACCCGCAGTCACTGAGCGGAGAGAGGAGGAGGAGAGTAGCGCCCGCCGTTACGGCGAGGGCTACACGAGCGCCCTCACGCGTCGGAATGCGGAGCGCCCGCTACGCGAGCGAGAGCTCTCCCGCCCGAAGTGGAGAGGAGGCGCCCAACACCCGCAGTCACTAAGCGGAGAGAGGAGGAGGAGAGTAGCGCGCGCCCATCTCCCCCCGTTGCTAGGGAAGACGAGGAGGAAGACGAGGAGCGCGCGCACCCGCAGCTGTTGCTATGCGGACTACGGCGGCGGACGATTCAGGCTCGCTTAAGAAGTGCATTCGCACTTAAAACGCGGTTTATTGCTCGAGAACTGTGCCGAGACGCTAAAACAACGTCAGACTTACTTATACTGATCAGTGATGTTCGCGATGTGTTGACGAGCTTGCTGCGGCAGCTGCGGAAAATTGTAGTTGAGCTGAGACTGTTGAATGAGAAAATTGAACCGCTTGTTGACATCTACCACTTGGATGAGGAATTTGCTACCAACATTGACCATGAAGATGAAATCACGCATGATCCGACTATACGCCCAATTGAAAGAGAAGAAACCTGAAACCATCGAACAGTGCGAGATAATCGAGAAACTGTATTCTTCAAAAAACGTCAATGAGTTTCTTGCCCTTACGGAACTATGCGACGGAACACCTGATTTTTAAACCATTGGTGAACCTCCTTGCTGCCAGAAAAGTAGCCTCTGTCAGATTTCTTGCCTCAGAGAAATTCAGAATCTTACCCCTTTGTTGGCTGCCTCTGAATTTCAAGGGGAAGGCGCTCAACATTCGCGTGAACTTGAAGAGTGCACCAGTGTGACCGCGAGTAAGATAACCGGCTCCAATGACGTTGGCACAACACGAGGCTATGAATGTTCCACCACTGGCAATGTTGAAAGGGCAAGATGAGACATACATATTATAGACCTACATACAAGCGATACACGGAACTGAAGAGCGGGATGAAGTCGTTCTTGTAAGATATGGAAGGAAGATTGCCGCGCCCGTAGTCGGCAATGCATTCTAAAGAAATCAATGCACTACAGACACGATTTGAAGAACAACGCACCTGACAACCACAATAGAATTACTGGAGTCCATAGCTACAGAAAGATGCGTCAGCCTCCAAGACACTGTTTTGAGATGGCAGCAAAGAAACGTGAAGAGCTTGCGTCGGAGTATTGGACTGTCGAAGACGGGCTACTGATTTTAACCTTACTACGTGCACTCCATCTACAGACTCGGCGCATACTCAGAAGACGGCCACAGGGACGACTTCGTCGTCTGGCTGCCCTACCGGATCGGACCGGAACGAACTTATGTTAGTTTATGGCAGCGGAATGACCAAAGTTTGTTGTGGGGGGGGGGGGGGGGGGAGATGTAGAAACATAGGTGTCTATATTGCTGCACCGATGTGATCACCATCATCGGTGCCCGTAGTCGAATGAGCAGCTCTCGCTCGAGCTGCTTTGTCTTCATCTCATCGCCATGTTGTAAAATAGAACTACCATCGCATCACCGGGACGTCTCAGCCCTTGGTCTCTCCTCTTATTCCACAAACATAATTCCCACTCGGCTGTGCGCGGAATATAAGTATAACTTTTATGTGGCCAATAACTTCTTCCTAATATTGCGTGATACACATCCGTATGTGCTTTCAATTTTTATACAGCTGTTTGATTTCTGTTGACCTTGCGCCTTTAAACAACCACCATCATCATGTAGTCAGCAACTCACTTGACAAGTCTGAAAGAAACAATAGACCCGGAATTTGCACTTACAAAATTATCACTTTAATTGTTGAATAATCGTACCAGAAATGTATATTCAACAGCTACAGCATTCATCTTATGTTCAGCTCTGGACGCTCCCGGCGGTCGCGGGTCGAACGACAGGCACCGGAAAGGGTGCCATATCTGGGGGGTCCGGTCCGCCGCGTATCCGTTCCAAATCTGATGACGACATGGCTGTGGGACATTTTCTGTCTGCCTTGCAGCGGAAGGATCGGGTCCCTGCATCCAAATCTGCAGAGAAGGCTAAAAAAACCCTTCCAAGAGTCCAAGCCACGAAAGAACCTACATAAATAGTCAAACTCCATTAGCTCTACACATCATAATTCGAAGACAAATAATAGTTCAATTGAACTTCAGATGCCTTCTGAATAATCTTTCCGACGTGTATGAGATTCTGCGTGCTTATCAGCCAAGTATAATGTGTGTCAAAAAAACACATTTCAACTCCAAACACAAAAATTCCTTGCTTAGTTACCTGGAATGCAGAAAGGACAGGGATGGCTGCACACACTTTTCTGGCGGTGTGGCCATGATTGCCAGCAAATCCTTACCATGCCACCCTATCACTTCAAACACTATCCTTGAGGCTGTAACAATGCGTTTAATAATTTTTAATAGTGGATAACGGTATGCTCCATATACATTGCTCCCGATGCCGTACTTTCAAGCTATGTCTTGGAAGCCCTGGTTGACCAGGTACCCGAACCATACATCCTTACATGCTACCTTAACGGTCACAACTCTCTTTCGGACTCTTCTCGCAGGGATGCCAGAGGTCGCTTGATGGAGCAATTTCTTAAATCTTCAGGAGCATGCCTGTCCGCAATAAACAGCCTACATACCATAACATAGGACACAACATATACTCACGTGTTGACTTGGGTAGTGGTTCTGCAATTCTCTTTCCATGTCTTGACTGGGATGTGTACACGGACCCATATAGTAGTGACCATTTCCCTACATCATTAACGTATATAGGTACAGGCCTGAGCAGTCCATCTTCCCATAAAAGGTTTATTGAATCAAAAGCAAACTGGAATACATTTAGAGAGACATCAAAACTAACCGCACATACATAGGACACCTACACATTAAAGAAGCCTCCCAAATTCTCACGGCACACATCCCCGACGCCGTCGAAAAGTCCATTCCCCACGCCTATTGTGCCCCGCACAACCAGCAGAGGCCGTGGTGGAATCATGACTGTTGGCGCGCGCTAGAGGCCCAGAAGAAGGCAAGGGGTATTCTTCGTCGGTACCCCACGTCGGGAAACCTCCTCTTGTTCAAATGCGCGAAGGCATTGCGAAAACGTGTGCTCCTTGAGGCAAAACGACAGAGTTGGCGTACATACATAACATCAAATAACTCCTACACAAACACATGAAAAGTATAGACACGAATACGCAAACTCAAGGGAAAACAAACACACAGCCTGCCTCTGGTCAGCACAACAAGAGACACAATCGAAGTCTAGGCTGACACACAGGCACAACACTTCTAACATGTGTCCAGTTTAGCACACAACACAAGCACTTTTATGAAACACGAACAATCGGCCGAAAAGATGTCTTTACTTGATAACGACAAGTCAGCATCTTTTTATTACTCCTAGTTTCTACTTCTTGAGCTCAGGGCCGCTCTGAGCACTTTACACCCTCAGCTCCAGGCCCAAACATCACATATACAATGATCAGCACCTACACTCAGACACTCTTCTAACACTCTCCCACCTATATAACAAGATATGGCTTTCGGGGCACATTCCATACTATTTAAAGGGGGCTATAGTTGTAGCTTTCTTGAAAGAGGGAAGGACCCGTCGTCCCCCTCAAGCTACCGTCCCATAGCCCTGATAAGCTGCCTGTGCAGGGTTCTCGATAAGATGATGAATCACAGACTCGTGTACTTTCTTGAGTACAACGGTCTTCTTCGGAGCTGCCAGGCAGGCTACAGGCGGGACGATCAGCGAATGATCAACTCGTAGCTCTTGAAACATATATAGAGGATGCCTTCGTGCATAAACCGTATTGCTTAACCGTATTTTTCGACCTCAAGAAGGCATGCGACATCGCTTGGTGTTATGGGATCCTTAGCGACCTCAATGCTTTTGGTGTTTCTGGTAACATTTTAAACACCCTTGCGAGTAACTTGTCCGAGAGGATGTTTCGAGTGAGAGTTGGCTGTGCACTCTCAAAGGTCAATGTGCAAGAAAAAGGCGTTGCTCAAGATGGTGTGGTGAGCTGCACCCTCTTCATAGTAAAAATAAACTCTCTTGGAAAGGCATTGCCACCTACAATCTCCTATTCCATGTATGTAGACGACGTGCAGATATCCTTTAAATCATGTAACTTGTCCATGTCATGTCATGTCCAGCGTGGTGCCCCAAACTCTCCAGCTGGGCTGACAAGAATAGATTTAAAATTAATCCCGGAAAGAGCTCTTGTGTTGCGTACTCCAGGTAGCGTGGACCACCCACACAGAGACGTCACTCTTGCGAATGTGCCGATTCCTGTGAACAAGGAGCACAAGTTTTTAGGTATTTGTTTTGTGAAGAACTCAGATTCATCCCTTATATCAATCAGCTGAAATGCAAGTGCTTAAAAACAATGCATATTCTTAAGGTTCTCTCACATCATCTTATGAAGCTGACAAACCACTCCTGCTGCGCCTTTACACAGCCTTGGTGGGGTCTCAATATGCAGCGATGGCGTAGAGGTAGAACACCCGCCTCGCGTGCAGAAGGACCGTGGTTCGAATCCCGGTTCCGGACAATTCCCACCGGATTAAAAAAAATCCGCGTATTTATGGAATTGCACAAAGGGGCTTGAGTGCAGCCTGACCCTGGCGACCATTGCCGGAAATGCACTCCCTCACCAGAGCAGGATTGGCCACCCTGGTGTAGTAACGGCCACAACCTCCCATGAATATGCCAATTACCCTCGGCCCTCAGTCCCCAGCGGCTGCGAAGCAACTGACCACGGCGGTGGTCAGACCTGTGACGCAGCAGAGGGTGCTAAGAATCCCTGGATCCGGATAGGCCGCCAATGGAATCTGAACCTGGCAACGTTTAACGCGCGAACCTCATCTATCGAAGCAAGTCTCGAGGTGTTGTTCGAGGAACTAGAGGGCAATAAATGGGATGTAATAGTGCTTAGCGAGGTTAGGAGGGCAGGCGAAGCCTTTACGGTGCTGAAAAATGAACACGTCCTATGTTACCGTGGACAGAACAGAACTGGGGGTGGGATTTCTAGTCAATAAAAGCATAGCTGGCAACATAGACGAATACTATAGCATTACGAAAGGGCAGCATGTCTTGTAATTAGGCTCAATAAGAGGTACAAGCTCAAGGTGGTGCAGGGCTACGCGCCCACATCCAGCCACGACGACCAAATAGTGGAACGCTTCTATGAAGATGTGGAATCGGCAATGGCTAAAGTAAAAACACAGTATACCGTAGTTATGGTGGACTTCAATGCTAAAGTAGGCAAGAATCAAGCTGGAGACAAGGTAGTTGGGAAGTATGGTCTGGGCTGAAGAAATAGCAGGGGGGACCTACTAGTTCATTTTGCAGAACGGAATAACCTACGCATAATGAATACCTTCTTCTGTAAACGGGAGAGTCGGAAGTGGACCTGGAGGAGCCCGAATGGGGAGCACAAGAATGAAATAGACTTCTTATTATGCGATAACCCTGGCGTCGTGCAGGATGTGGAAGTGCTCGGAAGGGTAAGGTGTAGTGACCACCGTATGGTAAAATCTGGATTTAGGCTAGATTTGAGGAAGGACTGCAACAAGCTAGTACGAAAGAAGCCAATAAATGAGCTAACAGTAAGACGTAAACTAGAAGTATTCAGGATCGCGCTGCAGAACCGATATTCCGCCCTTAACGAGGAAGCCGAGCTTACGACATAGGAAGCCAGCGACAACCTTACACGCATTATCACGGAGTGTGCAGTAGAAGTCGGGGGCACTATGGCTAGACAGGATACAGGTAAACTTTCACAGGAGACGAAAGATCTAATCAGGAAACGTGAAACCAAGAGAATCTCTACCGCAGCTGACAGAATAGAACTAGCCGAGCTCTCGAAGTTAATAAGCGTAAGACAGCTGACATACGGAAGTATAATATGAAGATCGAATACGCTGTAAAGAACGGAGGTAGCCTGAAATCAGTGACGAGACGTGTTGGCGTGGGGAAAAATCAGATGTATGCACTTAAGGATAAGCAAGGCAATGTCATCACAAATAGGGATAAAATAGTCACAGTGTCCGAGGAGTTCTATAGGGATCTGTACAGTAGCCGGGACATACAGGATAATGTCGAACGAGACAGTAGCTCAGAGGAGATAGACATCCAACCAGTAACGACCAAAGAAGTAAGGAAGGCTTTGAAAGAAATCAAAGGGGGCAAAGCACCTGGTGAGGATCAGATAACAGCAGACCTTTTGAAGGATGGCGGAGAAATTGTACTTGAAAAACTGGCAAACCTGTATACGCAATGCCTAATGACCGCAATGGTACCGGAATCTTGGAAGAACGCGAACATCATCCTAATCCATAAGAAAGGCGACATGAAGGACTAGAAAAATTACAGGCCGATCAGCTTACTGTCAGTCGTCTACAAGGTATTTATCAAGGTAATCGCTAACCGAATCCCTGCAACCTTTGATTTCAGTCAACCTAAAGAACAAGCAGGGTTCTGTAAAGGTTATTCAACAATGGACCATATTCACACGATCAATCAGGTGATAGAGAAGTGCGCTGAGTATACTGAACCCTTATATTTAGCCTTCATAGAATATGAGAAAGCATTTGACTCGGTCGAAACCCTAGCAGTCATTCATTCATTACGGAACCAGGGGGTAGATTAGCATTATGTAAGAATAGTAGAGGATATCTACAATGGGTCTACAGCTACCATCATCCTCCATAGGGAGTTCAGTAAAATACCTATAAGGAAGGGTGTCAGACAAGGAGACACAATCTCTCCAATGTTATTCACAGCATGCTTACAAGAAGTATTCAGAATGTTGGATTGGGAACAGGTGGGAGTAAGGGTTAATAAAGAATACTTCAGTAACCTCAGATATTCTGATGACGTTGCCTTGCTAAGTAACTCGGGGGACGAATTGCAAAGCATGCTTTCCGCACTGGGCGAACAGAGTAGAACCGTGGGCCTGAAAATTAATATGCAGAAAACTAAAATAATGATCAATAACCTCGGGACAGGACAGCAGTTTGAGATAGGTGGCGCGGCATTAGAAGTAGTAAGCGAATATATCTACTTAGGCCAAGTTTTGACCGCAGAACCCAACCATGAGGCAGAGATAATTAGAAGGATCAGAATGGGGTGGGGTGCATATGGCAGACATTCTCAGATAATGAATAGCAGCCTACCATTGTCGCTGAAGAAGAAAGTGTATGACAGCTGCATCTTACCAGTACTCACCTAAGGGGCAGAAAGTTGGAGGCTCACTAAGAGGGTTCAACTTAAATTGAGAAGGACTCAGCGGGCAATGGAGCGGAAAATGATAGGTGTAACATTAAGGGACAAGACGAGAGTGGAGTGGGTCAGGGAGCAAACTGGTGTTAAAGACATATTAGTAGAAATTAAGAAGAAATAGACGTGGGCAGCTCATGTAATGCGAAGGCAAGATAACCGCTGATCATTAAGGGTAACAGAGCGGATCCCTAAAGAAGGCAAGCGTTGCAGGGGCGGCAGAAAGTTAGATTGGCAGATGAGATCAAGAAGTTTGCGAGGATAAATTGGTCACAGTTGGCACAGGACCGAGGTAATTGGAGAATAATGGGAGAGGCCTTTGCCCTGCAGTGGGCGTAGATAGGCTGGTGGTGGTGATGATGATGATGATGATGATGATGGGGTCTCGGCTCGACTACCGCAGTGAGGTGCATGGGACGGCGACAAAGACACCACTGAAAATGCTTGACCTAGAGCTGCATCTTGGCCTTCGCCTCTCATGCGGCGCTTTCCACACTAGCCCTGTCGAATGTCATAATGTCGAGTGCGACGAATTGTGCCCATGGCATCAGCGGGAGTATGTTGACCTGCTGTATGCACTTAAGTTCGTGTCTCTGACCCACCATAGTTTTATTCCCATTAGGAACAATACACCAAACTTGCAACTCTTTTTCCTTATCGATTTCCATCAATTTCCCTACCCTTTTCTTTCAGAGTGAGGGAGGAGGCTTCTGCACTCAATGTGCCCCTTTCGGACACGCACAAGACGTCCATTCCTAATTTCATTCCACTGTTGCATTTTTGTCCTATATCATGCGGCCTGTCATTGACGCAACTAGAAAAAAAGGATACTCAGGAATTTGATTTTGCAGCACGTCCTGTTCCTGCAGGACAAGTACATGTTCGCGGAATTCCATGGCGATGCGTCGAAAACTGGTTCTACTGTCTATTCTGCAGCGCATGGGCCAAAGATAAGAGTTAGGAAAACAACAAATTTTCATAACAGTATATACACGACAGAATCATTAGGGGTTTTACTCGTTTCAGACCACATCATAAACATAAAATTCCCAAGTCCATCGTGTACAAGCATTGTACAAGCACTGTCAATAGCAAGGTCCTCTAAAAATTCCCCCGCATTTCCCCGAGGGGGAGAATGTGAAAGTGCGAATGCACGGTTGTCGGCCCGCTTGCGGCGCTTGCGCTCGGCCCCCGCAGCCCACCGCCTCGCCGCCTTCTCTTCCATGTCTTCCATCGGGTTTGTAGTATCACGTGTACACCACGCAGTTATCAAGCCGCTATAACGCCGCTGAGTCGCCAACGCACGCCGCTGACGACGTAGTTTGAATGCGTTAAAGATATAAGGCGCGTCAACACTGATATCACCGTCGCGTCCGTGGCTTGATCGGTAGAGCGTCGCGCTGCGGCCGCAAAGTCCGCGGATCGAAACCTGGCGCCGGATGCTGTTTCTTTATAGAGGAGCACTGCGGACGCCGACGCCGCCGCCGGCGGTGGATGGTTTGGGGTAGCTTATAAAGTGTATCACACTTAAAACTATGTGATCAATGCTCTTTTCAAGGTACGAATGACTGCATGAGCCTGAAATCTTGAAATATCTCTATGCTCGGTACCAGGGCATTGTGTAATCCCTGGCAATGAGGCCGCCGATGAAATGGCTGTTGATGCTGCTCTCATGAATACAGTTGACAATACACCAGTACCTTACACCAACCTAAGGACACACATAAGGCAACAGCTTCGTTACACATGGCAATTACAATGGAGTCAACAAACAGACAACAAAATAAATGTAATAAAACCACAACTGGGACGATGCACGACTGTCACACACAACAGATACACTGGAGTTGCTCTGGTTAGGCTGCGCATAGGCTACACACATGTAACGCAATCCCACCTGCTCACTGCATCTTCGTTACCCATGTATAGCAGGTCTGGAAGAGACCTAAACGTAGTCCGCCAACTAATCACGTGCAACGCACTTGACACCACGCGACACAAACATTTCTCTGAATTTTACAGACGACACATTCCACTGTACCCATCATACTTTTTAGCCGACGATGCAATGTTTTTCGAATCAACGTGTTTTTAAGTTTTTAGCTGAGGGAAATTTTGTGCAGCTCTTGTCAATCATGTGTAATCATCCTGGCCCTACACACCAGCGATCTCCATTGTCTTTTGCTTTGCGTCACTTTTACTTTAGTCTCATGCTTCATATTTATGGTCTCACCAAAATTCAGTAACTTCTTCTCTCGCGCTCTTTGCCCATAGTCGGCCTTGAGCCAAAAACCCAACCATCATCATCATCATTTTATGTTCACACAAACACAGGAATACAGAATGCAAGGACAAGCGCTACTTCCAAGTGAACTTTATGGACTCAGGGTGAAATATATACCAGCAAAAACACAAGATATACAGAAAAGAATACCAATAGACAGAGATTAAAATAACAGAATCACTTGGCGCTGTCCGACACGTGCCAGTCATGGCGATGACCAGTTTGTTCAAGAACGCTGCAGCTTCATCCCACAAGGCTACCGACGTTGTAGTGACATTCAAACTCGTATAGTTCTACTTCGGCAGCCTCCACTATCTCACACGTGCGCTGATCAGTGTCATAAAACAATATCACAGAGATTAGAAAGTACGGCTCACTGGGGGGCATTCACCACAGTGAGTTGGCAGGTTCCAATTCTTTCCTTTCTGTGCGTGTTCCTCCTGTTCGCGTTACCTATAGTTGACACACCGTGCGGTCTCTCTTACATATACCATTCCACAGGCCAAGAGAACACGGTACACAACCCCTCTATCGCATTCTACGCACTTGTTTTGCTGCCCAACTCTACAGCCAGCATTATCTTTTTGTACAGGATATACATCTCTGCAAATCCTCGCGAGCCCGAGTCGTGCAGAAATTACAACCCGTACGCCCGCTCTGTGCCCTCTTTTTTACCGTCAATGTACGCTACCGTGTACATACGGTATAACCGCAGTTCACGGCGCACATTGCCGTCCTGTGTTGCGGTTTCAGCCTCTTTTATTGCCTCCTTCTCACGCATATGGACCGCTTGAACGACTGGTACAATGACGTGCTCTACATACCCCGACCATCTCAGCCGAGAGAAATGCGCCTCCACAGTGCTCTGCACATGATGGACACAGCACTTCTTGAGTCGATTGGAGAAGAACACCATCGCTACTGAGCGCTTCGATAGTTTCATGTGTGGAGAGTCAAAAGGACACAGGGCCTGCAGGTTCCGCAACTCCAGCGATCGTGGTTGTGGGAAAACATGAGGCACATGTGAAAAAAACTTTATAGCGTCAATGTCTGGCACTTCGTGCGTTATCTGAAGCGGATGCAGGCAATCTTAAAACAATGGCAGTGTTGACCGAACATCTTTCTCAAAGCTAGACGCAAAAAAACCAAAAAAGTAAACCACGAACCTCTACAATTTCGTAATGTTTATTGACATCAATCAAACCGGCAGCACCCGGTCGACTAGGCCCAGACAAAAATCGCTCAGCACTGGATCAACAGAAGACCCTACACGCTTGCGCTCTTTTTGTATGAAGCTTTTGCCGTTCCAGGAAACATAGGTCGACTGCAGATACATCGACAACAGTTCGAGGAATACTTGCAATGGTCCTTCATTTCATTTTCAAAGGCTACTACACCAAGCTCAAAAATGCTTTGTTTGACACAATCCAGGACCCGGTCTTGTGGCAGGACGCAATAGAGGTCTTTTTTTTCTACAGAAAAGCAATTCAATGCGCAGTGGGAGTACTGTGTCAAGACATCACAGACCTCTTAGGAGTTTCTGGTATGAAAGGGATCCGAAGAGTCCAGCAGCTAAAGGCATTTCTGTATGAACAGTCCTACGGCTTTCGCCCGGTCTGCCGTTCTGACACTATCACACAGAAACATAAATCCTCCTTATGTGTCGTCACCCCAAAAAAAGCATGTCTAGCACCAGTTTGGTGGATCTTTAAATTTGTTTGGACGGGCCTGTTAAGTTCATTTATTCAAATGTGTTGCGAGCCTTCGCCTTGATAGTTTCCAGCGATACATCAGATCATGCCGTCATTACATCACCAATCGCTTTCATTGAATTCTCAAAAAACAAATAATAAGGAACAACTCGAAACCCACCTTCTTTATCTATGGGATGACAGAAAAGTTGGGGTGTTTTGAATACGCAACGACGCCTCTACTGGTAACGGGTGGCTCACAGGATCTCGATGCAACACAACAGCTACACCTTCCGGGATACACCTGTCCCTCTCACTGTCAGATGCCACTCTAGCCACTCTGCGCACGAGTGATAGCCCCCTAAATACCCAACACGGGTCCCACCGCACACTTCGGTCCGAGGCTGAGCGTGCGTCGAACATGGTGAGGTAGCGTAATGTCCTCCGAAATGTGGATGACACTGCTTGAGGCCTGCTTCTTATGGGGAATTTTATGGGGAGTAAAGCGAGAGCCCAGATCCAGATGCTTTCCGCAGTCGGGTCGGGTCGCTTTCCACATTACTGTTTTCCTTCGCAAACGTAGGAAAGTGATGGCGTTGCACATTGTTGTAGTGGCTCTCCTGGTACAGGCGTTCATCACCTGGCCACACCGGCCGCAGCAACTTGCACATCCCTTTACCATTAACGTATGCCGTTTGAAACCCAACAAAAATGCTAAAACGTTGTGCGGCAGTTCCTTGACTCGCAGTCAATATGACAGGGTGCGGGACTGGCAATGCGAGAAGGCTATCAAGGTAACTAGCAGAGAATGATTGGGGAAAAAACAGTGAAACGGTCCCAATGAAGTAGAAATAATTAAAAAGGGCACTGGAGCCCCATAATGTGAATAAGGATAATCGGGGTATGCATTTTCGTGCGATAGTGTTAGAACGGCATCCCGGGCAGAAAGCTGTAGCCGTGTTTAAAAAAAACAGTTTCAGCTGCTGGCCAGTGGGGATTACTGTCGTAGCAGAAAGTCCGAAAAGGTCAGTGACTTCTTGACAGACCACTCACACTGCACATTTATTCACTTTTCGGTAGACATAAAATACTTTGATTGCATTCTGCCAGTTGAAGGGGTCCTAGAGTGTCAAAAAATGCAATTTTGAGATTGGTATAGCACCCCTTCAAACAGAAGTGCAGTAGCAAAGCAGTGGTTTTTTCACCTGTTTTCGATGTATCTGCTGTCCGCCTGTGTTTCTTGGGATGGCAAAAGCTTCATAAAAAACACATGATGTGCGTGCTGGTTCTTGTATGGTTCCAGAGCTGAGCAATCTTTGTCTGGGCCATGTCGACCGGGTGCTGCCGGTTAGATGCACTGCGACATGGACTGAGAGTGAATTCGAGCTACCAGTGCAAACAGGAAGAGAGGACGATGGGCTGTGGGCAGGTTGCACGGCATCTGGGCTAAAATCAGGAAAAAAATGGCCGCGTATCTGCTCCTTTCGTTGCAAATGTCGTCAAAAGACGATAGTCTTTGGAGACATTTGCAAGGAAATTTACCCTTTTACTTTACCGCTCACCTCTCATGCTGTTCCTGTACCGTGGCGCTCATTCCAAGGTATACACATGAAGGGTTTGCTAAAGGCGATTTGAATTTACCGGTCTCCACTGCTACAGGCCGGGTTCCTCGACGCCAGCGCTGCAGTACAGTGGTGACGCGCGTGAATCGAGGTGGTCGAATTCGAGGTTTATAGAACCGTGGCCGTGCTCCACGTTCGTTTCACGCAGGACGTGGAACCTAGCTAGTGGAACAACCGATTTAGCCTTGGCCTCCTTTGTGGGTGCGTGCCAAAATCTTTGAGGACATCATCAACATCCTCTTTCGTTGCTGTTGTCACATGATTTTTCATATGCCGCCTGGAAGTGGCACGAGGAACAACCGCAGGCGGCGGTTTTCTAGAATAGACAGTAGCTCCAGAATTGCTGAAATTTATTTTGCGGGCTCTTGTGATGTGAGACTGACGTGAAATGCCGATGTACTTCGATTCATGACCAGTGACTCATGACCAGCAGCACAGGAAAACATATTTTTTTCCTCTTCACAGAGTCTCCGTGGCGTCCTTTCTCGTCCGACAGCACATTAAAGCGTGACGAACGTCCATTCACTACAACAATTTCTGGCGACCGCAACAGGACAACAGAACGTCGCCCACTCCATGACTTCCTGGCACGAAACCCTTCGCAAGTTTCAATCGTAACCGTTCCGGCTTCGTTATCTTTTTTTCTTGATTTTCGCACTGCTGCCGTGCCACCTGCCCACACCCCATCGGCTTCTTATCCTATTTGCACTGGTAGCTCTACTTCACTCGCGGCCATTGTCACAGTGTCTTATATTAGAAAAAAACCACCAGACACATGGAAAACAAAAAAGTTGTGTCCTTTTCTCCCAGCACTCAACACTGGCAGTGTTCGAACATGGCCTGAATCCGCTTCAGATGACGCATAAAGTACCAGGAGGTAATGCTATGAAGTTGTTTGAAGTGAGCTTCATGTTTTTAGATAACCAGGTTTCTGGAGTTGTGGAACCCACCGCCGAAGCCCCGATTGCCATTTTACTCTGCCCACACCAAACTGGTGAAACGCTGAGTAGTGACGATGTGGTTCACCAATGCCCTAAAGAAATGCTGTGTCCATCACGTGCAGAGCGCTGTGGAATGCAGATCTCTCGGCTGAGATGATCAGGATATGCTGAGAACGACATTTTCACAGTCGTTGAGGGTGTCTAGAGGTGTAAGAAACAGGCCGTAAAACCGGCTGTATCCAGAGCGTATGACCGAAATGAGCGCAGTAACATGGCGCTGATACCGCATTTGCACGAAATCGCACATCGGGGGAACAAAATACGGCACACAGGTAACGTACAGGATATAATGCCCGCACCACTCAAGATCGCGAGGCTTTGCAGAGACATTTGTCCTGTACAATAAAGACATACTGGTTGTCGTGTTGGTCTCCAAAAGAAGTAGGTAGAATACGATAGAGGGGTTGTGTACCGTGTTCTCTTGGTCCGTGGAAGGGTATATCAAGGACAGACGGCACGGTGTGTCAGCTCCAGGCTGCGCGAACTTCAGGAATAACGTAGAGAAAAGAAATGATATGAACCTGTCAACTCACTGTGGTGAATGCCCCCAGTGTGAGCCGTACTTTCTAAATTCTGCGATAGTGTTTCATGACTCTGATCAGCGCACGTGTAAGATAGTGGAGGGTAGCTGAAGTGAAACTATGCGATTTCGAATGACTAAGTACAACATCACTAGCCATTTCGGATAATAAGGCAGCGTTCTTAAAATAAGAACTGGTCACGATAAATACTGACACGTTTGGGACAGCGCCTAGTGATGCCGTTTTTGTAATCTATGTAAAATGTTAGCCTTTTCTGTATCTGTTGTCTTTTTTCTGGTGTATTTTTTACCATGATTCGATAACCTGCAAGGTGGAAGTTGAGCTTCTCCTTGTCTTCTGTGTCTGTGTGTTTTTCGTGCGATTAAGCTGTACGTTATGGAACACCACCTAGCCAGAACGCAATCCCTTCTTTGTTGCTCTCCAACACACCTATTGTTGCAAGCCTCGCGCTCAAATATGTAAAAAGAATTGCCTTTTAATGGTTGCAACAATATAAAGTATTGTATATTTTTTCGGCGTAATTGAATTTTCAGGAAATTAGGCGCACGACTTACGTAACTACGTGCCTGTGGTTTTCACGAGACAACTCTGTGAACAGTGATTCAGTTTACGTTGTCGTAGTATTGAGGAGTGAAATAAAAAGGGCCCATCTCTCCGCGAGGGGGACTCGAGTAAATGCGTCGCATAGGGGGTGGGTGTATTGCGTTAACGTTTAGTGTTTGGGAAGTTGGTGGTAGTGAATGCGTTGTATCAGCAGCTTCTTGACGTAGTTTGAATGAGTCAAGGATATAAGGCGCTTTCGTAGCCTTCTATTCTGTGTGGGCTTTGTGGCGCAGTGTGTAGAGCACCATGTACCTTGCGTTCCGCCCGCAGGGTCGTGGGATCGAATCCAGGCGCCGGTAAGTAATATTTTTATATAGTGTAGGGGGAGGGGTGCGGACCTGTTGTTCAGAGCGAGGAGGGTAGCGTGATGCGGGAGATGAGGAGTGGGGGAGAGAGCACACCTGGAACGGCTGTTGCGGACGCCGAGGCACGCCAATGCCGGGTGACATCGTGAGTTAAAGAAATGCTCTGCATTTAAAAATGGTCAAATCAAGGCGCTACGAGGGGGTTATATTTTACAACTCTGGGAAAATTGTACATCATGCCCCTGTTTCCACTTCCTCAAGTAATTTTTGTGAACTCTAGGGTGACCTTGTTATGGCTGTTTCGAAAAATTGATTTCGCTATTACCGTTTTAGCGCAGGTATTTTGAGCTAGAGAGTTGCGCAACCAAGCGCAATTTGAACTGCCGCCTAATAAATCGCTCTGTAATTTAGTAGGATACCTCAGTGGTGGCTCGGCTTCTTTCACTGACTATTTAGTCGAATGGTAATAAGAAAATGTCACACATTATTGTCTTTGGGCTTTGTTTGGGGGGTTGACAAAAACGTAATTTTAATTTGTGTTATCTAGCTCTATATCGAAGGAACGCTTAACTACTCAACTTCTACTGCCTTGGCAAATATGGTGGTTCCTCAGCTGTCGTGACACCAGACGCCTGCATGCCGCCTGTAGAAACAAGGACGTTCACGTATCGGGATGCAAGACGAATTGCAGGCTGCCAAAATGACGTACATTTGTGACGGTAGGTATCATTTTTGCCAATGGGGACTTAACACCTTCACTGGAAATGATTCTCCTCTGGGATCGGGATATGTTGTGTGTGAGTTCAAGGATCAAGAAATTTTATTTCGAAGTCCAGTATCGAAGTATTTAGGGCGGACTTATTCTGTCCTTAAAACGGCGTTGTGCTTGTTGGTTCAAAACAACCTTAGTTATTGCAGGCAAGCTCGCATAGCTTGTGGATTCTGCCTTCTTTTATTTCAGCTTTCGAGGCGCGATGCACCGAAGAAGGAGCGCGTAGAGCACCTAGAAAGCACATGATTTAAGCGAACGTTACGTGCTCTTTACGGCCGTTGCACTGTAAACTAACGGTCAGTGTTTGCACAAATAGACATTTCCGCAGATATTTGGAGTTACGCTTAAAACGCAAAACAAGCATACCTGGGACGCCTTGATTCAAAACAAAGCTGGTATTGCGTTGCATGCCTAATTTAAACTGGCGGAGGGTAATGTTTCAAGAATAGTCACAAGCTCGAGACGCTCGCAAGGCGCGTCTTATCTCTGCGTGGGCACTTAACGCTAAGAGTGTCAAGACTAGATTAACATTAGATGCATAACGTCGAATGGTCTCCTGAAAAAGGGAAGCAAGAGGCCGCTATAGAAAGGTAATATTAATAATAATATAAATATGATAATTATATATATATATATATATATATATATATATATATATATATATATATATATATATATATATATATATATATATATATGTATTGTAAGATGGGTTTATTTGCGAAGGCAGGGCAGCAGGACGCTCAGCGAAGGCAGTCCGAAGCAAGCGGGGCTGACGGCTGGCTCTCACGCGCTCTTCTCGCGGTCCAGGCTGATGATGATCCCTGTCCGGTTCACTGGTTCTTCATCTTTCTGGAAGCTGTATTACCATGGCCAATCTCCTTGAAAGGGTAGGAGATACTTGTATCTCTTCCGCACTACAATCATCCCCCCGCGGCGAAGGGAGCCACCCTGGCAACTTAGGGGCACGCTACGACAACAGGATCGTAATAACGCTTGAGGCGTTGCACGTGGACTGTCTCGCGGCCTCGGCGACGAAGGTCTGAGGACGGGGTTAGCGGCTCCACGAAGTAATTAACACGTGACGCGCGTTCGACAACCCGGTATGGGCCGTGGTACTTGGATAGCAGCTTGCTGGAGAGACCGGGAGTAGTAGTCGGTATCCAAAGCCATACCAGGGAGCCGGGAGAAAAAGTCGCTTCTGGGCGGTCACCATCACGACGATGTTTTTGGTGCGACTGGTCTTCAGAAGTTAAATCGCGGGCAATCTGGCGGCATTCTTCGGCGTAGCTGCAGAGTCGAGAAATGGTCGTGTGCTCAGAAACATCAGTTCGATAGGGGAGAATGGTGTCGAGAGTGCAGGATGGTTCAGGACCGTAAAGAAGGAAAAAAGGGGAGAATCCCGTGGTAGACTGCATCGCGGTGTTATAGGCATACGTCACAAAGGGAAGAATGGTGTCCCAGTTGGAGTGGTCGGAAGAGATGTACTTCGCGAGCATATCGCCAAGAGTGCGGTTAAACCTCTCCGTCATCCCATTCGTCTGCGGGTGGTAGGCAGTAGTGGTGCGGTGAGTCACGTTGCATTTTTCCAGGAGAGCTGCTATCACTTCCGACAAGAAGACACGCCCTCTATCACTTAGAAGTTCACGTGGTGCTCCGTGACGGAGGATGAAACGTTGTAGAAGGAAAGTAGCAACTTCGCTCGCCGTGGCAGCCGGTAGCGCAGCGGTCTCAGCGTAGCGCGTAAGGTGGTCGATAGCAACCACGACCCAACGGTTTCCGGCAGAAGTAGCTGGCAGCGGCCCGTATAAGTCAATGCCGACCCGATCGAAAGGTCGCGCTGGACAGGGTAAAGGCTGCAATGGACCGGTTTGTTGCTGAGGCGGAGACTTCCGACGCTGGCAGTCTTCGCAAGCCCGAATAAACTTCATCACGAAGGTGTACATGCCTCTCCAAAAATAGCTCTGTCGCAGTCGTTCGTACGTATTCAGCACGCCTGCATGGGCACAATGCACATCCGCATGGAAGCTTTCACAAATGGCAGTCCGCAGGTGACGAGGGATCACGAGCAACCATTTGCGTCCTTCTGGGCGATAATTGCGGCGATAGAGCAATCCATCACGGATGGCGAAGTGCGCAGCCTGACGTCGCAGCGCTCGGGGAGCGGTACACAGCGTAGGATTAGAAAGGAGGTCGCAGAGTGAGGATATCCAGGGATCCTTCCGCTGTTGCCCCGCCATGTCCTCAAATGGTTGGAATGTCGGGGTAGAGTCAATGGCCATGAGCTCTGCCGTATCCGCGCCCAGAGGTGAACGAGAGAGTGCGTCCGCATCATTGTGTTTTCGACCAGGCCGATATATCACGCGGATGTCATATTCCTGGAGGCGGAGAGCCCAGCGGGCAAGGCGACCAGAGGGATCCTTTAGTGATGACAGCCAGCAAAGGGCGTGATGGTCTGCCACGACATCGAAGGCACGGCCGTAAAGGTAGAGGCGGAATTTGGCAATAGCCCACACGATGGCCAAACACTCTTTCTCCGTGACGGAGTAATTGGATTCGGCTTTTGTAAGCGTACGGCTCGCATAGGCAACAACGTACTCGTCAAATCCTGGCTTCCTTTGGGCGAGTACAGCTCCCAACCCGACGCCACTGGCGTCAGTATGGATCTCAGTGGGCGCACGAGGATCGAAGTGGCGCAGTATAGGGGGTGAGGTGAACAACCGACGTAACGTCAAAAAGGCTGCCTCGCATGCAGGAGACCAGGTGGACAAGTCATGGCTTCCGCCGAGGAGCTTGGTCAGAGGTGCAATAACCGATGCAAAATTGGGAACGAATCGCCCGAAATAAGAACAAAGGCCAATGAAACTGCGCAGGGCTTTTAGAGTGGTCGGTTTCGGGAAGTCGGCCACAGCTTGTAGCTTAGCAGGGTCAGGGAGAATACCGTCTTTTGAGACCACATGACCTAGAATTGTCAGTTTTCGGGCCGCGAAATGGCACTTCTTTAAGTTTAGCTGTAGACCAGCATCCGTTAGGCAATGCAAAACTTGCTCTAGACGAGTAAGATGGGTGTCGGAATGAGGGGAAAATATAACGATATCGTCCAAGTAACATAAACAAGTTTTCCACTTGAGGCCACGCAAAATGTCGTCCATCATGTGCGCAAAAGTGGCGGGCGCATTACACAACCCGAACGGCATTGCGTTAAATTCGTATAATCCGTCGGGGGTCACAAAGGCGGTTTTTTCACGGTCATCGTTTGCCATCGGCACCTGCCAATAACCGGAGCGTAGGTCCAGCGATGAAAAGAACTCAGCTCCTTGCAGATAGTCTAAGGCATCGTCGATCCGGGGCAGAGGGTAAACGTCTTTCCGAGTGATCTTGTTAAGTCGGCGGTAATCCACACAAAATCGGATAGATCCATCTTTCTTCGTAACAAGCACGACTGGAGAAGCCCAAGGGCTATTAAATGGTCGAATTACGCCACGCTGGAGCATCTCATCAACGTGGCTATCGATGACGGAACGTTCTTTGGCCGAAGCGCGATACGGTCGCTGGCGCAAAGGACGATGAGAGCCAGTGTCGATTCGATGAGAGACGGTTGATGTGCGACCCAAAGAAGTCTTCTGACAGTCAAAGGTAGATTGAAAACGCTGAAGAAGGGTCAGAAGCTGGTCGCGCTGAACCGGATCGAGACTGTCGTCTACGGCGGTAACGAAGGCAGCAGTGTCAAAAGGTAGAGGTGGGCTCATTGAACTGATTGACAGAGGAGCTGACACATCCGGGAAGTCGACGAGGTGGCTATCAACAGCTTCCACCCGCCCAAGGGACTCACCACGAAGCACAGTTAATGGGGAAGGAGATGCATTGCAGACAGCCATAGTGCCTGCCCCATTCTCAATAGTAAGGATGGCATAGGGGAGAGAGGTACCTTTGCGGTGGGAAAAAAGATTAGAGGGCGTGAACACGACTGTTGCCTCGGAAATTGCGTCACAGGTCACTGGTATCAGAACAGCAAAAGCTGGCGGAATCGTGCAATCGTTGGCGGCGCATAGCTTAGAAGAAAGTGGAATACTGTCCTTTTCGGCGTCAAACACAGGAAGTAAAGCAAGCTCGGCACGGGCACAGTCAATAATGGCGCTATGACGTGACAAGAAGTCCCACCCTAAGATGATGCGATGGGAACAAGAGGGCAGGACGAGGAACTCGATGATGTAGAGCTCATTTTGTACTAAAATCCGGGCGGTGCAAACTGCGATGGGCTCGACGTGGTGAGCTGTGGCAGTACGGAGATAAAAACCGGAAATTGGCGTCCTCACTTTTCTTAATTGGCGGCAAATCTCTTCGTCCATAACTGATACAGCAGCTCCTGTGTCAACCAAAGCGCAAGTGGGGATTCCTTCCAAGTCTACTTCAATCGTGTTCGCAGGGGACAGACAAGGGCTTCGGTATTTCGACGGCGCCGCAGTTCTTGCCTCCGGAACAGCGGCGATTAGTTTTCCTCCGGGGCAGTCGGACGACGCCGCATCGGCGAGATGGAACGGCGTCGAGGAGAGACGGACCGACGGGCACTAGAAGAGAGTTCGTCACGAGAAGGCGGAGAATAGGGCGGCTCAGCATGGGCGTCGTTGTAAGGGCGGTAAGGAACATACGCGTTATCAGCGTAGGCTGGCCGTCGGTAAGCGTCTCCTGGCGGCGGAATCCCACGGCGGCAATAACGTGCGACGTGGCCAGGAATTCGACAAGAGAAACGTATTGGCCGGTTATCAGGCGTTCGCCAGGGGTTGGTGTGGAGCGGCGACGGGCGAACCTGAGTAAGATGTGGCGACGGCTGTGGGTGGCGTCGAGGCACATAAGCGTGAGCCGGGGTCCGTGCCGCAACTTCAGCGTAGCAAAGTGGCGGTGCAACAGGCAAGGGCTCGGGAGCAGCTGAAATGGCGTCAGCGACTTGCTCCCGAATTATTTGATGGAGTGGCGACGACTGGGCAGGATCTTGTGTCGGCGACGACTGCTGCGGTAAACAAGGCAAGAGAGAGATCTGCCGGGCGACCTCCTCACGAATCAGCTCTTTGATGCGCCGCAGCAGGGACGGGTTTCCGTCGACTTCCAGCGCAAAGAGTGGGTCGTCACGCTGCGACAGTCGGCGACGAGTCAAGGTGCGCTGCCTGCGCAACTCTTCGTAACTTTGGCACAGGCTGACGACTTCGCTTACGTTTTGGGGATTTTTCGCAAGCAGCATCTGGAACGCGTCCTCTTCGATGCCTTTAAGGATGTGCTTGACGGTGTCTTGCTCAGGCATCGATGGATTCGCGCGTCGGCAGAGTTCTACCACATCCTCAATGTAACAGGTAAAGGTCTCACCGGCCTGTTGAGCCCTCTCTCTTAAGCGCTGCTCCGCGAGAAGCTTGCGCACAGCTGGGCGGCCGAATACACGAGTAATGTTCGTCGTAAATGCGGTCCACGTTGACCTATCAGCTGGGTGGTTCAGAAACCATTGTTCAGCCACGCCCCTCAAGGAGAAACCCGCGTTACTGAGCTTAGTGACCTCGTCCCACCGATTGTAAGCGCTTACTCGCTCAAAAGAAGAAAGCCAGTCCTCGACGTCCTGGTCGTCGGCGCCACTGAACTGAGGCGGGTCACGCTGGCGGATCGCGCCGGAGCAGATGACAGCCGGCGGGGAAGGTGGCGCGGTGTGTTGGGCATCACCAGGCATGGTTGACTCAGTGGGAGATGGTAGGGTACGACTGCGGAGCTCCAGTCTGGAGGGTAGACGGGATGAGCTGAGGCGGAGAACCCGCACACTCCACCAAACTGTAAGATGGGTTTATTTGTGAAGGCAGGGCAGCAGGACGCTCAGCGAAGGCAGTCCGAAGCAAGCGGGGCTGACGGCTGGCTCTCACGCGCTCTTCTCGCGGTCCAGGCTGATGATGATCCCTGTCCGGTTCACTGGTTCTTCATCTTTCTTGAAGCTGTATTACCATGGCCAATCTCCTTGAAAGGGTAGGAGATACTTGTATCTCTTCCGCACTACAATATATATAATAAAATTATTAGCAATATTATTAATCCTAATATTACTATATCTATTACCCAAAAAGAAGTCTTGCACATTATCAGGCCTGTAAGCCACGTCGGGGTTCGTTGGCAGAGCCTGGCAGGAGACAAACGGTATTGTAAGTCCTAAGAAAGATATGCTAAAACACACAGTATCATCTAAGAGCTGATAACCATCCGGTTTACACTAAATCTGTGCAAAGCTCTAACGAACGCTAGTTACGCCGGTTCTGGTTTTTATTTGACACCATGGGCAAAAAATCAGGTGTCAAAGTGTTGAATATTGCTGGCACATAATAACGGCTTCTCTTTTCCCGTACTTTGTGCAAGAGTGATGAATTGCGTAACGTTTATTCAGCCTCAGCAACCGAGCAGGAGTGTAAAAAGCATCGAACTTAGAGTTGTAAAATGGTTTTAGGTTACGAGCTTCGTAGAGATCCTGGTGGAAATGGGCAACATCAATGTTTCGAATACATTGTCATCTTTGTCAATACACAACTCATATACAATGGTACGCAGCAAAAAACCAAAAATGGAATTGACTCGCTCTATCCAACGTAAAGCACAGTGCCCATATACTGCAATGCCATATCTAACCACACTATAACAGAGAAAACCTACAATGATTTTTCTCAGCGAAAACGGAATATATGTGTCTAACTTGTACAACAAAGGTGATACAGCCTACTTTGTTTGCACACCTAAACAAACCTCAAATCTTGACTGTCGACACATACTTTTCAGAAATACAGGAACAAGAAGAGCAGGCCGTTGAGTGTAAAAATAAAAAATACGTTCTCAACTTTTTTCAACAAATCATGACAGCAAACTAGGGGTGCTTTCTTGGTTCTAACATCAATAAAATTAGCTGTAAACCAATTTATAGTTTTCATTACGACAACTTGAAGTGATTCTATTGCGTCAGAATAATGAGAAGCATAAGAAACAACAATGGTGTCATCGGCGTATTGAAATGTTGAATATGATACAGCAGGGCAAGGTCGGTAACGTAGAAGATAAACAGCAGCTGACTCGGTTTTACCTTTGTAGTACCCCTGACCTAATAAAGGAGACACTAGTTAAAAATTTCTGTCAAGTAAGAAGTTCTCAAATAGAGGTAGAAAGTTTCCCCGAAAACCAAGTATATGTAGTTTGGTGAGCACAGTAGTATGAAACATGCTATCGAAGGACTTACTGACCTCGACAAATAGTCCAAATGCAATCGCGTTACAATCCAAAATATAATTTATTGAATCGGAGAAATCCTTCAGCAAAGTTTTAATAGACTGGCCGCAAATAAATTTACATTGAGATGCGGAGAAAACATCATCAGACGATAAAAACCGTCATAGCATTGAACATGTGTTTGGCGAATATCTAAACTATACAAGAGCTCTCTCTTGTATAGGTCTATACAAGAGAGATAGGTGCCCGAGATAGGTTCTCCGAGATAGGCCTATAGTTTTCAGTTTTATTAGGAGAACCTGACTGAAACAAAAAAAACAAAACAAATCATTGCCCTCTTCAACAGTAAGGGGCTGATGCCAGTCTCAATAATACTTTTTAAAAAGAAAGAACACCTTTATATTGGTAAAAATTTCAGCGCCGCACATTCATCAAAATAGCGTAATGGCCGGGCGAATTGTTGGCTCTCAGCCAAAATAATATTGACTTCAGCCCGCTTTCACTTAGTTGTTGCAGGTAAGCCGAATCACCAACGCTATTCTGCAACCCACAAATGCGGCCGATTGCCCTGGTAACACCCGTTACCTGCGAAAAAGTTATCTTGAAACCATTGGCAATACTCCGTCCATCACCAGAAAAATTCAGAAAAAGTATTCGTCTTTGCTAGATTCTACATGAAAACCTCTCATGCCGTTATTTAAAGACCACGTTTTCCTAGAATCAAAGCTGGAACCTCCAAAGCTATTCTGGATGTGGTTGCGTGAATCTAGATGAGTCATCGCATTTACCCTACTTTGACATTGTTTAAAACTTGCTCTGAGCATTGCATTTTCAGGGGCAACTTTTGGGAGAGCCCGAAGCATATCTTTTTCATTAATGGCGACAAGGATTTCTTTGTCATGCATTTTTCATCAAAGGTTCCAGTAGTAAATAAACAGAATTACATAATGCGACCCCTGAGTTCACGATCCGGTAGTGATGACTTCTACGTAAACCAACACAAAAAAGTTCACCTATTTGTTTAATTAAAAAAGCGAGAACTTGCCATAAAAGCACCCTGCAAATAAAAAAACGCCTTTATAACGTACTGATATTGAATATATATATTTTATTCAATGTTCGTGTGAAACATTATCATATAAATATGATATTGGTTTTTATATTTATGCCTAACGTTTTTTCGCATTCGTTCATTAAATGTTACAGTAAAAGCTTCATAGAACTCTAGGTATAAGACGTCACTTTATTTTGAAAGCGAATGGTTACGGCCAGCTATCATTCAACCTCAGCGCTACCGCGGCAGTAGAAAGGCAGCTTGAATTTTGCCACAGGTGGTATATGCAGGCCGCGTTGTCAAATTCAGGAAACAGAGAGAAAGAAAACAGCTGCAGACCACACAATTTCTTCAATCACGTGAGTTCTGGAAAATGTATTTGTAGCATACTACGTCAAAGTGGACGGAAGTGTAGTGGTTTGTTCGTTTCCAGAAGGGCAGGATTTCGGCGCTGCCAGTCAACACGAATGAAATGGGAATGAAGCAGCACATTAGGCGCCCGTGAAATGTGCGTGGCCGGCAAGTTTTGAGCTAAACTCTTGTTGTGTACAAAGCAGATGGCAAGCTTTTTACTGCACTGGCTATGTGGATAAAACGACCCGTCTGTCGTGAATAACGAAGAAAAGACAGGCTGTAATCAAACCTTTTCAATTGGCAAATTGTCAACCTGCCTTCGTCCTTCCCAGCTTTTTTCTTGTTAGTGCTGATTACTTGTAATAATTGAAACTTTCATTATATTGAAATAAGCTCGCTTCCCCTTACAAATATTTATGAACTATTAGCTGGCCTATCTTCAATATTTAAGTTACAAGCTTCTAATGGATAAGTGGTACTTTAACCTAAACCCCACGACCACCATTTACCAATTTACAAATTATGCAAGTATTTCCCGCAATGCTTCTCGATTGCATGTCGCTTGTTCAAGGTCATCGATTCTAAGTTTGTTTTTTTCGCGCAAGAACTGCGTATTCTGGTTATACCGCCGAAACTGATATTTTATACCCCCTAAACTATCACATATTACTGCAATATATCCGCTATTTTTGTTGGCAAAACGAAACGCTGCCCCGGGGTAAGGGCAAACGCCACTGTTTTTATTTATCATATATTAAACCTATTCGCGCAATGCTTGTGATGACAGGTTGCTCGTTCGCGGACACTGATCATATGCATGGTTTTCTAAAGTCAGTACTCTCTGTTGGAGATCAAAGACATCTTAAAATATCCCATGCTGCTGCTGTATATCAAAAATTTCTGGCACAGGCATACGCGAGCCAAAAGCAAGTACGGTGACCCTCAATAGATATTTATGTATTATATAATCTTTACGGACCACCCTTCTTGATGGCAGGGTGCTTCTTCAAGGGCAGCGATCAATGCATGTATTCTTTAGAGAGATAATACTGCATATTCGGGATCGAAGATCTGTTAACCTAAACTATACTACTTCACTATATCCGCTATTTTTGCAGGCCTCACGACATGCTGCCACGGGAAAAGAACGGCCACCACCATGTACTATTTTTGCATTATGACCTCTATTCAAGCAGCGCTTTATGTTGGTAGGCAGCTCGTTTATGATTAACTATAGGAAGCATGTTTTATTTCTAGCGCCTATTACTGCCTATTCGGGATGAAAGTAATCTAACCCACATCATCCTGCTGCAATATATCCGGCATTTTCTGGCAACCAAACGCCGCTCAAGGGCAAGGAAGACGACCACGATTATTATTTATGCATTTTAAATATCATTCGCCCTACGCTTGTTGATGGGAGGTGGCTTTTCATGGGCAACAACCAAACAATGTTTTCTTTTCAGCACTATATCTGCATTTCGAGATTGAATTCTTCTAGATCGAAGACGTCTCATTCAACAACATAATATTGAATCATAACCACCATTGCTCTCACACAACCACAAGCTGCACCAGAGAATGATGAAGGCCACCATTTGTTATGCATGCACGAATTGTGCATGTATTGTTACTTATGCAACAAGAATGCTTGTTGCGCAACGCTTTTTGATAGTGGATTCATTGATCATAGCAATAATCGGAACCCTGTTGTCTTCATATTACAAGTACTTATTATTTGGGATCGAAGAAATCTAAACTATCAAATAATATTGCAATCAACCGTATTTTCGGCCACAACCAGACGCCGCCGAGGGCAAGATTGACGGCACCATCTATTATTTATGCATTATGTAAGGCTATTCTCGCAACTCTTTTAAATGGCGGATTGCTTGTTCAAGGACATCAATCACAAGCATTTCTTCCTTTTAGCGCTAGTATTCCTGTTTGGAAGGTTATGAAATACTAATCCAATATATTCACCACACTCCTTTGTGCAATCAAACGCCGCCCCGAGTCAAAATCGATGGCAACCGTTTTGTATTTAGCAACGTAGAATCTTTCCCGCAACATTCCTTAATGGCATATCACACGTTGGTGGGTGCGGGAAACGCTAAGAAGCTTTGTTTTCAATGCTCACAGCCTATTCAGAATCGTATATTTCTTTAACTTTTAGATATAACTAAAAAAAACACCATTTTTCTTGACATAACCTGACGCGGCCCCATGGAAAGGACGATGTCCACAACTTATATTTTATTAATTAGGAAAGCTATTTGTGCAATCCTTTTTGATGTAGGAATTCTTGCACATGGGCAGCGATCAAAAACATGATTTCTTTCTACCACTACCACTAGCTATAGGGCATTGAGGACCTCTTTAACTATAACAAACTACTGGAATAAATTTGTTATTCTGTTGGCACAAGACGCCCCCAAGGGGCAAGGTCGATAACCACCATTTCATTTTATTTGTTATACAAAAAATTCAATCAACGCTTTTTGATTGCATGTCGCTAGTTGAAGGCATTGATTAAAAGGGTGCTCTTTTTAGCAATAGTACTGCATAGTTGAGATAGAACAGCTCCTAAACTATCATATGTTAATAGACTATATTTACTCATTGTCTTTCCACAACACACACTCCTCTAAGCTGCACGAAGTCTACCATTTATTATTTTTGCACTATTAAAACTGTTCGCGAAACACTTTCCGGTGGCCGATGACTTGTTCTCAGGAAATAAACACGAAAGTTTTTCGAGCGTTATTTCCGAATATTTTCGATTGGAGATATCTTAGCTGTAAAATACCCTGCATATACCCCTCGTTTTTTAACGAAATGACATGCCGCCACGCGGCGATGCCACGACCACCATTTATTATTACTCATTGTGAAATCAATTTGTACAATGCTTCTTGATAGCAGTTCGCTTGTTCGTGGGCAATGTCAGAATTCGTAAGACCCACTCTCGAGGTCAGTGCGAAGCGACCCCGCCTTGCGTTTCTAAAGGTTGATCCTCGCCGCTCCGTCTTGAGGTACGGCACTACTAATACTACATTGCGGCCATCATCAATTCGGTGTCGCGCGTTCGGGAGACAAGGTTCTCTAGATTGAGAGAATGATGCGGGATTACGTCTTTGATGAAGGCAGACAGCCCGCCAAGTTACGAGGATTGTGGGCGCAGTGGACAAAGTAGGGGCAAATATCGTGGTTAGACCCAAAGGCAGCTTCGGCCTTTGCCGTTAGATCTCCGTTTCGTGCACTACCATGGGAACGGGTGCAGCCGCCACTTTTCCCACGCCTCTTGGGAGGGCGTTTTTTGTTATCACCTGCACGTTCTTTTTCGTCTTCACACAGGATTTCAACCAGCAGGCAGTGGCACCAAAACGATTAATCGACAAATGGCTGAATTAAACCTTTGTACATGAATTTCGGCTCTCCTCTATGCATTTACGACGGTGGAAGGACCCACCGGAGAGACACTAACCTCGAGCTGTTAAAAATGCCGAACTTGGCGTAAAAGAGCGTTCTGGTGAGCGCTCTAAGCTATGCAGTTTCCAGCGGGGCAAGCAGTCTCGACCGTCGAAGCTAGGTTAGGATTTGTGAGCACCTAAGATTGTGGTAGCTTTCGGAATCGCGTCCGAAGGTTAGGCTACAACCGTCTCCCACGCGAGAACACGGGGGCTGTGGCAGGAACAAAGTCTGGGTCTCCGGCGCTCGAGTGGTTTGCCTACGCATGGAGCATAAGTGAGTTAGACGGAGTTCGGAAGCTCGAGTGAATTGTACGCCCTTATTGGAAGTGTCTAACTGGAGTTTCAAGTTTTTCTGTTTTCTTATTTTGTGCACACTTACTCTAATGTATACACAGTCAGACCTTGTTAAACCGTACGTGAGAGGTACGCGGACCAAGTCCGTACAAACAGGTGCCAAAGTTTACAGGGATAAATTTGGTTAAAGAGAAACCGATTCGGTGATTCGGCTTAACTGCTTAAAAACTACGGCTGATGAGGGTACGGTTAACATTGTTCCACTGTAGTTGTATATAAGTGTATGGGTGCCTTCATGAAATCTTCGTAAATTCTACACCCTTCTCCGAGTACTTAAACACAGTCGCCCTGGGAGCCTCCAGCCGAATCAAGCGTAGTCGGGCGATAGGTTTCCTTATACCGCCGTACGTCCGATAAACAAACACCAAACCTTTATTTAGGCGATTTTGTCTTTCTGACAAGAGTACTGACCATTCGGTATCGGCAGGATTGAGTACCTGTTTTACTATCACATACTACTGCAATATATTCACTATGTAATATATCCACAAGGACGGTGCCCCGGGCCAAGAACGACGACCAGCATTTATGATTTATACTTTATGAAAAATATTGGCCTATGCTTCGTATGTCAGGTTGCGTGTTCACGGGCAACGATCGTAAGATTGTTTTTAATCTATCGCTAGTGCTGCCAAAACCAGAACAAAAACATCGAAATTGCAACATGCTATTGCAATATATCCATTATTGTTTGGCACAAGCAGACGCTGCCAAAGGGCAAGGACGGCGACAGCCAATAATATCTATTGATTATAAATACAAGTCTCACAACGTTCCTGGATGTTTGGTCGCTTGTTCACGGCACCGATTCGTAGGGTGTTTTCTTTTTAGCGCACGTACTGCCCCTCTAGGATAGAATAGCCCTAAAATATCACTTAAGATTGCAATAATTATGCAATTTTTCAATGCACAAGCCCAACAAGGGCAAAGAGCGCCAAAACAGTGGTCATGTATGCAGGGTGTAGACTTTAAGTCTAAGATCGTTTAACCAAAACTAAAGTTAAATCAGTAAAAGACAATGGGGATGGCTGGGGTAGAACACCACGTTGTGATTGTGCGTACTATGAAATTGTGTCTAAAAAACTACGCGAGATAGGAAACGAGGAGTAAAAATATAATTTCTGCCAGGAATCCAATAGTGAGTTGTAGAGAAATTATGGGATCATCCGCTAGAAAGACGGCTGGGCGTAGTGGAAAGTGTTGCCTGTAGAGTTGAGGGAAGTGCTTGCGTCTTGTTATGGGGAGTGCTTTGCAATGAATCAGGATGTGAAGCACGGATAGGCACTAACCACACCTGCCACACAGGGGCCTTGGAGATCCAGTGAGCAGACGGGAGTGAGTCGCTTGTATGGCCTATACTCAATATAGCTAGGGCAACATCATTGAATCTGCTGTGTGAGTCACTAGAGTATGGTCCTAACCATGGTTTTATTATGTGTAACTTGTCTATCTGTGTGCTCCTGTAGGCTTGCCATGTTTTGCGAAGATGTTGTCTTATGTGCGGCTTGAGGTCGCTGTAGGGTACTGTTGGTATGTCCACGGTGTTTGCAACTGCAGCAGCGGCGGCCCTTTGATCCGCGGTCTCATTACCCGCGATTCCAGCATGCCTTGGAACCCAGCACAAGATTAGTCGAAAATTGTTAGCAGGTACAGAAATTAAGGCATTAAAGAGAAGATTGGCAATATGATTTTTTCTGGGTCTGTGTGAAGACAATGCACGCAGAATGCCCAAAGAGTCTGTAAAGATGACGGACTCAAAAATTTCTTTTTTAAGAATGTGCTGAAGGATGAGTAAATTGCCTGATGCTTCTGCAGAGAAGGCAGCGGTGTGTACACTCGTGGTTCTGCGAGAATTAAAGTTAGCTCCATAAGCCGCGCAGGACGCCATATTTGAAATTTTCTATGCATCACTATAAAATTTGGCAGACTGATATTTATCCTGCAGGCACAAGAATTGCTGAAGAATCGCGGTTCTCAGATCCCTGTTTTTGTCCATTTTCATAAAACACAACTCAAATAGTTCAGGTGGAAGTTTCCATGGTGGCGCAATGTCTGTAAATGGTGATGTATATACATCTAAAACCCAACGGAAAGACCTGAAGTTTTCTCTCTCACCCTCAGTGAAAAGGTGAAAGAAACAGATGGACGATTTGGCAAGAGCTGGGTTGGGGATGTATTGTAGAGGACAGGTTTAAAAGGATGTTTGTTCAATGATGAAACCTTTAAAGCATATACTAAATCTATGTACATTTGTTGATATTCAAGGCACGATTTGTTATATTCACCGTACAGACTCAGGGCAGGCTAGTGCGTAGCGCACCAGACGAAAGGCGAAGGCGCTAGTGGAGTACTAGATGAAGAACCTGTAGTGTTGTTCTTGATGCCGACCCATACACGACACAGCCATAGTCTAACCGAGACCACACTAAGGTGGTAAAGTCACAGAAAAGCAGTTTTTTATCTGCAGAATAGGATTGGTGGGAGAGGACCTTTAGAATGTTTTGTGTTTTGAGGCACTAATATTTAGGTTGTTTTATGTGTGGGCCCAACGTTAGTTATTCATCAAATGAGACACCTAAAAAAACCTTCTTCCCGTAGCGGAACCCCGAGTAGTATGCGAAGCAGGCATAGGGTCTACTAAAGTGTCTATTACCCTTACCGCGTCCTTTTTTGTAGCCGGAGTTGGTATTCCAACGTTCTGGTACACCTGCATCTGACTCGCGGCATTCAGCCCGATCGCGGCCTGTACAGGGTCGTCTATGTCTGTGATCTCTAGCAGAGGCTCGATTTCATTGTCGTCGCACTCCGCTTCATGGCCGTCAAACTGGGCCAGCCGGCTCAATTCTATCTTCACGTTGATGCGCCCTCCTCTTCGGAGCTTTGTCTTCTTCTCCTTCTTCTTCTTCAGTGGTGCTTTCAGCGGTGCTAACATTGCGGTTGACGTTTGGGTTGATGCTGTTGCTTGTTGTGATGAATGGCTACGCGAGTGGTTGACCGCGCCATTGAACCAGCAGGATATGCAGCAACGACGACGAGGGAGAGCAGCCGCGCGGTGTCGGTATCGCTAGGGCTCGAACGACGACGGCTCTAAGGCAAGTGGCGGAACAGGGCGCGGTTCGTGGGAAACAACACCGTGGGACGCCTGGTCCACGGGCCACCTGAACAAGACCGTTGCCACCCGTTGTCAAGGCTCGAGAGCGCGTCTGTCCTCGCACCCTCATCGTGGTACTGGTGCACCAATTGCCGACACTCCGTTCCGGCTGTCGGGCGCTGCCGTTCCTGGTGTTGAGCCGCCCGAAACGCATCGTGACGGAAAGTGAGCCTAATAGCTACCGGGCATTGTCCTCAGACCTCTCGAACTGCCAGAGTATATTGTGTACTTGCAGACTGTGTTGTGCTTTCCCCATCGCATCTTATGTTCCCGTCGTGTGGTTGTTCTTCATCTCGTGAAATATAGCGTCAACGTGTTAAACAGCGTTCGTCTCCGCCTGCGTGGTCCTTGGCCCATTCATAACAAAAGTGGCGATTCTGGTGCGCAGTCCCTTCTTTGTCAGGTCGGTAAGAGGTTTGGCAATCGCGGCGTAATTCGGTATGAACTTCCGGTAGTAATTGGCCAACCCAAGGAAGGACTGCAGAGCTCTCTTCGTTTCTGGTCTCTTTGAACCAAGGATCTTCTCCAAGGTGTGAAGCATTGGTTTAACTTGGAAGCCACCAATCAGATGACCCAAAAACGTTAAGCTGTGTTCGCCTATTTCGCACTTGCTGGGTTTAATGGTCAAGTTGGCTTCCCGGATTCTCTCAAAAACTTGTCCGAGGGCATCGAGGTGTTCTGCCCACGTATAGGTGGCAATTACCACGTCGTCGAAGTAGTGGTATACGTTCGGTAAGTCACCTAGAACAACTCGCATGAGACGGGCAAAAACAGCTGGGGCCGTCTTAATTACGAAGGGCATATATCGGAAGTGGTAGAGACCCGACGTACAGGAAAACGCAGTCTTCTCACGGCTGTCACTGTCCATTGGCACTTGCCAATATCCTTTTGTAAGGCCAAACTTTGAAAAGAACTTCTTCGAACCTACACGTGCAAGGACAACGTCAATGCGAGGAATAGGTTCTGAATCAAGGAGAAGAATCTTGTTCAACTCCCTAAAGTCAATGCATAGTCGGATGGTGCCGTTAAGTTTCCGAACAACAACAGTGGGTGCGTGGTATGAGGACTGGGACTTCTCTATGATACCCATTCGCAGCATTTCCTGGACTTCACTTTCGATTGCCTCAAGTAAGGCGAGGGGTACGGGAAACTGTGGAATGTGGACCGGTTTTTCTGACGTTAAACTCAATGTACAGGTGACAAGATTAGTTTTACCCGGCAAATCCGAAAAGATTGTCTCGTACTGCTGGAGCAGACTTCGAGCTTCAGTGAGCTGGGTATGATCGAGGGCAGTAGCGAGCTTGACGTCTGTGGCCGTCTGCGTACGGCGCGTTGGTACGGATAAGGGGCAATCCTCTGTTCCGCAGCCTTCGGTTCTATCAGGACCCGAGCAAACATCGTTGGTTGTGGTAGCGACTGATGCCCGGAGCGACGGCGAAGGCTTTCGGTCTTCGTAGCGTTTCAACATATTCACGTCGAACACCTTGCTCTTCCCACCCAGGTCGATCAAGTAGTCCACGTCATTCTTTGCCTCGAGGACTTTGAATGGCCCTTTCCATTGCATCAGCAGTTTGTTGAGTGCAGTAGGAAGCAGATTCAGAACTTTCTCGTTAGGATGGAGTTTCCTACGACGACACTTGCGGTCATAATATTTTTTCTGCTTTTAAGCCTTCTGAAGTTCCTCGTGGGCTAGTCGGCACGTCTGTTCTAGCCGATCCCGATGGTCGACGAGGTAGGAATAAGTAGTGCGAACTTCGCTGTCGATGTTTTCATTGGTCCAGAGTTCTTTCAGGACAGTCAATGGGCTACGAACGTGACGTCCATAAATTAGGTCAAAAGGAGAGAAACCGAGACTTGCTTGTGGTATCTCGCGGTACGCAAAAAGGAGTGGGGCCAGGTATCTATCCCATGTGCGTGGCTTCTCTTGGCACATTTTCTTAATCATGGATTTAGGTGTCCCATTGAATTTTTCCACAAGACCGTTAGCCATAGCATGGTAAGGACTTGTGTGGAGAAGCTTGACAGACAGTAGCCGACCCACTTCCTTCATGAGCTCCGATGTGAAGTTGGCCCCTTGGTCCGTAATCATCTCCTGGGGTATTCCAACTCTAGAAAAAATTTCCACGAGAGCTTCGGAAACATGTACGGCTTAAGGGCTACATTAAGGGCTACAGCGTCGGGATACCGGGTCGCAAAGTCAAAAAGAGTCAATATGTAGCCGTTGCCTCGGTCTGACTTAGGAGAGAGCGGCCCTATCAGATGAATCTCATGAAATATAGCGTCATCTCGTGAAATATAGCGTCTCGTGAAATATTTCATCTTGTGAAATATAGCGTCAACGCTGTTTAACACGTTGACGCTATATTTCACGAGATGAAGAACAAGCACACGACGGGAACATAAGATGCGATGGGGAAAGCACAACACAGTCTGCAGGTACACAATATACTCTGGCAGTTCGAGAGGTCTGAGGACAATGCCCGGTAGCGATTAGGCTCACTTTCCGTCGCGATGCGTTTCTGGCGGCTCAACAGCAGGAACGGCAGCGCCCGACAGCCGGAATGGAGTGTCAGCAATTGGTGCACCAGTACCACGATGAGGGTGCGTGGACAGACGCGCTCTCGAGCCTTGACAACGGGTGGCAACGGTCTTGTTCAGGTGGCCCGTGGACCAGGCGTCCCACGGTGTTGTTTCCCACGAACCGCGCCCTGTTCCGCCGCTTGCCTTAGAGCCGTTGTCGGTCGAGCCCTCGCGATACCGACACCGCGCGGCTGCTCTTCCTCGTCGCCGTTGCTGCATATCCTGCTCGTTCAATGGCGCGGTCAACCGCTCGCGTGGCCATTCATCACACTTGTACTTGCGTCCGCTCAAACGCTCAACAGTCGTCAACATTCCGCTGAACGTCAACATTGCGTTGACGTTCGTGGTTTGCCAATGCTTTTGGTTGGTCCCGTCTTTGGTTTCGCCAATCCCTAGGGCATCCTGCGACAATGATCACCAGCGGTGCCTGACCAGGCACGCGCAGCGGGGGTGCGGATGGCAGACAACAAAGACAACGAGAAGGGAGGGAGGGACACAGCCCCAAGCAGAGATGCTTCACATCTAATCCTTGTGCTCCCGTTTCACAGGAATAGATGCACGATAAAGGGAATTTTCAGGTCCTCATTATTTCCGCGCTCGCTGGAACACCAGACAAGCACTCGTGTCCGCGTTTAGCTTGAAACCGTTAAGGTCCGCCCAGCCTGCAAGTTTCTTAACACCAAGCTGTAATTGACTTTCGCAAATCGACAGGTTACAGTATTTAAAAGAAAATTGTACATCATATACATTGATTGAACAGGAAATAGATGGCGGCTGTGCCTTTTGGAGCGAGTTCATCTTAACTATAAACTATGTATAGCGTGAAACTCCGCCTTTCAGCACATCATTTTCATGCACATTTATCCCGCACAAGCAAGACCTAATCTTAACACGAAATATCCTCGTGGACATGTAACTAGAAATCGTGTTCAACATATTACCTGACACACCAAATGAATTGAGGGCGCTAACGATGCATTATCGCCAGGCTGTGTGGTAAGCAATTTCAAAATAAAAAAAAATACCGTAAGGCAGAACTGGTATGAACAAATGCATCTTTTATGTAGCATTTCAACGCAACAAGTGGATTGTTGGTTAATCGCCCCAACCTGAAGCCTGTGTGGCAGCTGTCAAGAAGACCATTTTACTCCAAAAAGTACACGAGCCGCGGGTTTATCATCTTGTCGAGAACCGTGCACCGGCAGCTTGTCAGGGCAATGGGATGGCAACTTGAGGGGGAGTGCGGGTCCTTTCACGCCTTCAAGAAAGCTAATACTATTGCCTTCCGTCACCACCTCGGAGTGTTCCCCGAAACCCATTTTGTTTGTACAGATTAGGTGTTTCAAATGTGTCTGCATGTAAGTGTTGAATAAGCTATGTTATCTGGGCCTGGAGCTGAGGGTTTACACGTGCTCAGAGCAGCCCTAAGCTAATGTAGTGAAAACAGGCAGTTGTAAGAAGTCTGCGATTTGTTGTCACGTAGAGACTTCTTTGCACAAGACGGTTTGTGGTTTAGAGATGTGTTTGTGTAGTGTTCTGAACTGGAAACTTGTTGCAAGTGTTTGGGTGTGTTTTTGTCTGGTATTCCCGTGTGTCCCCCGTTGTACTACCGAGAGGTAGGCTGTTAGTCTGTTGTCCTTATAGTTTACGCATTCGTCTCCCGACTTTGTGTGTGTCTGTGAATGAATTCATCGTAGTGAAAAAGGTGCGCCAACTCCCCCTTTTCGTATTACGACGCATTCACCTCGCAAATGCCTTGGCCCGTTTAAAAGAAATGAGATTATCTGATACGGGGTACCGGTGAATGATACCCCACGCGTTATCCTGGGACTCTTGTACCCTCCAACAACCAGACAGACTTACTAAATGGCTATAAAGTAAAATAAGAGCCCACCCGTTCTACCTCCGTATCAAGGGTGAGGACAATTAAAAAGAAACAAACTGGACCGAAGTCAAAAAGAGTTTTTAAGGCGGACATAAAAAAGAAAGAAAGAAGGAAGAACAGAGATCTATCACGCCAAAACAAGCCAATTGAGGCGATACAGTCAGCGGAATTCTTTTAAAAGAACATGTGAAAGGTCAGCTATGGCTCAAAATGTCGTTCTTCATACTTCTGATGTTGATATGCAAACCTATGTGCAGTTTAAGTTCTTCCTCGATGATAAAATATCATGCTCAATGTTGACTCCTGTTGATCTTCCGCCTTGATTTTACATCTTCGTTCTCTAGCTTGATACGATCTTTATCTTCCCATGTCCTGCGATCCCTTGTTTCCTGGTAGACCTTCTGTTAAACTCAGAAACTGATTCTTCCCCCAACCTCCTTCCCCCTGTTTTCCTCCCCTTTACTTCATATTAGTCCTTGCTGCTACTGATGTTCCAACCTTAACTATCTTGATTGTGGTTTCACCTGATTTCTGTTACTGATCCCTTCCTACCTGGGCTATCTTGGTTGTAGTTTTTTACGGGAATTCGGTGGACTTCCGCTACTTCCCACTCGTCCAACTTATACTCCCTTTATAATTTGTACCTCCTACTTTAACGTACTTTTACACTATTGCTCTTATGTCGTGTTTATCGCTCAATATCTGTAATATATAATTTCATGCACCCCGTTACGCGATTATATCAGCCAACTAACCTCAGATATTTCCTAGCGAGTGCACTACTCTAACCTCTACCTGTCTTCCTACTGTCCTAATTCTACCACGGCCTCATTTTGTTGTGCGGGCCGCCGGATGCGCGGGGAATTGACTTTTCGGCGGTGGCGATAATGTGCGCCGTGATGAGTTGGGCTGGTTGCTCCACGTGTAGGTGTTTTATGGATGTGTGGTGTAGTTTAGACGTTTCTGTAAATGTACTCCAGTTCGCTCCAGCTTCACTGAACCTGTTAGAGCCAAGTCGACCTGTGAATATGTGTTGTATCCTATATTAGGATACGTAGGGTGGTTTTTACCGAATAGCCATGCTCCTGAAGATGTTAGAAAATTTTTGATAAGGAGGCCTCGGGCATTCGTGCGAGCAGAGCCTGAAAGAGAGTTATATGAGTAAAGTCGCCTCAAATAACGAAAGGTCCTTGAAATCCGAGATCGAGAGCTGGAAGCCAGGGTAAATGTAAACGGAGCATACAGTTATTTGCCAATTTAAATTTCAGGTACGAATGGCGACAGCCTCAACGACGGTGTGTAATTGGGTAATGTGAAACGCCAAGGACTTTTGGGCAATGATGGCCTCAGCCCTTGAAGGTGTACCACCATTCCTGTCCTTCCTAAATACCAGGTAACTATTCAAAATATCTGTATGCTTGGAATGTAAGTGTGTTTCTTGTAGACACAGGAAACTTGGCTCATTGGAGTGCAGTCAAAGGTGCATCATCAAGACTTTTAAGGACGCTACTACAATTTTATTGAATGATGTTTTCTCTTCCCCTTGTTTAGTATGACAGCTACTGGAGTGCGTACGTTTATGTGTTTTCCTTCGTGGCTGTGAATCTCATTTTTAGATGCAAGGCATCTCTTACACTCGGCCTGTCCCTCCATCCGGCGTCCGTCCGCAACCCTCCTCTTTTCTCCTCGCCCGCCAGCTGCGTTAGCACGTTCTCCTCGCCATGCCAGCTTTGCGTTAGTGCGCATGCGTGTCTCTCTCAGTCCGTCCGCCACCCTCCTACTTTCCCCTCTCCCGCTAGCTGCGTTAGCACGTTCCCCTCGCCATGCCAGCTGTGCGTTAGTGCGCATGCGTGTCTCTCTCTCATCACTCTCTCTCGCAGAGCGGCTATATAACCGCGGTATCTGCAGCGCGCTCTTCAGTCGCTCCGTCAGTCGCTCTTGCTGTACTGCTCCGACTTCTGCTCCGATGAGCTGAAATGGACCCTAACATGCCTGCTACCGCGTAATTGTAAATGTACGTGTGATTGAGCATCATTTAAGGTTCCTTACACTTCAACCACAATTGGGTAACCAACATAACGGCAACGCGCATTGAACCCTGTGAGATACCTTGCATCACCCCAGGGTTCCCCTCGCGGAAGATGGTGGCAATGTTTTTTGGTCTTGTCGGGAGCCTTTGGCATCACGGCACGTTCCTAGCGGTGCACCGCGGACACGAACGGTCCGACATCAATTTCGTCGTTGGATCTCCTCAGAGCGCCTGCGTTATCAGGCTACTTGGACCGCGCACCCTTTTCAGAGCACTTTGACTGACCGCAACCGCCGAGGGCTTCAAGAACGGTTCAGATTTCTCCGGCGGCGCGGTGGGGGTGGGAGTTGCCACTGGTGCCTCTGTCACCATCTCCTTCCTGCCCCCACGCGTGATTTGGGACGGTGAAGCGGAAGTAGTGGATGCAGCATCACTCCCACTAAGATGGCTGCCTCCACAACCGTGCTGAATCACCAAGCGGTGTGGAGATGGCATGGGCCGAAAGGGGCAGCCCAGGGGGTGGGGTATGCAGGTAGCGGGAGAAAGTCTGACTCGCAGTACTGTGCCCCCGCCGAAGCCAGACGCCCCTCCGCGTCCACGGGGAACTGCGTCTGCGTACCTCCGAAAAGCGAAAGAGTCGAACTTCTTCCGCGCCTCCGTGAAGGTGTTTTCAGTGACCTTGATGTTGATAATTTTCTTTTCGAGATGAAACTTTTCACAGTTCCTGGAGTACCCGCATGTGGACCCCGGTGGTTTACGCAAAGAAATTGTTGCACGTTACACTTTTCTGACGGCGGGTAATGCTGAGCCCATTTTGCACACCAAGTCAGCCACGGCAAGAGTTTGAGCCGTGCCCGAACCGTTGGCACTTGAAACGGCGCCGTGGGTTCGGGGTGTAAGGCCGGACGGGACATCGGGTGTAACCTGCGTTGATGAATTCCTGAACGGTCGAGCTGTCAAAGGTTAAGATGAGTTGCTTTGTCGGTATTGTTTGTCATCTCTGCATATGGGTATGCGCCTGACCGCTGCTAGGCCCTGACCACGAAGGCCTTCCAGCAGGTCAGCTTCAGTTTCATTCAGGAGATCATATTGGGAGATCACGCCGTAGGGGCTGTTAAGACATCGGAGGGGCGTGACTCGAATGGCCAGATCGGCGATGCGGGTTTATGCAAGATGTTTATCTGCCTGATCCTGGCTGATGATCTCAACAATGATTTGACCAGTTATTTGTTTTTGGGATAATATGATTCACCAATGACACCTTCAAGAAATTTGGAGTGTAGAAATACTGACTTGGAAGTAACAGGATTCTAGTGTTAAACTGATTCCATCACTAAGAAGCGGGAGTAGTTGATTGATTTGGGAAAACTCAAGTTAGGGCGCGATGGAAAAGAAACTTCGGTGCGGCCCCTCTTCGGCGGCTGATCATGTATGGGTGGGGTTTAGATAATGCGATAAGCTATGGAAAAGCAGGGGACGGGTGTACTTTCTTCGCTGGGATTACCCTGCTAGCGACGGAGGTCTCGGAGCTCCCTGCAGGGTAACGAGACACGCAGCCCATTCGCCAGAGCTTGAGCTGGGCTCCGACGGCACCGTTTGAGCTTTCTACCATTCACCTTAAAACACATAACCACGCTAGGTTACAGCTCACGTTAGGGGCTCGGGGTCCGCCGTGTCGCCAATACCGTCACCAAGATTACTCAAGCTGCCACGTGCAGGGGGCATCCATTTATTCGTGGGCGCCGCCAATTTACCTATTATGAACTTTAGTCGGGTAACTGTTGTAAGCTTACCTTGTCAACCCAGACTGATGCTCCGCGCCTCACGTCGTAACAAATGCCAATCAAAGATAACACGTTTCGGAACATTATGGCAGCAGACGTGTTTCGAAAGATGCCGTTTTGCTGCATTATAGGCATGGTCTTTGCAAAGAACCCCATGGAAAGTATTGGCGAACCCTGAGGTGCGGCAATCTCGCAACACTGATAAACAAAAATAACCACCTTTGGTGAATTGCGTGCCTCTGTGGCCGAACTGTAGTATGTTAACTTCTGACTTTACGCACTGCTTCTCTTGTTTCCAATGCCATGTACTGCCTTCCGTGACGTAGCGCTAGGTGTCTTGGAGACAAACTGCTATATTTATGATACTGCTACTTCTGCGTAGCATTCCGACATTATCTGCAAACATAGTCTTTGTCAGGAATACATGGTAGGAGGTCCCATTGTTTACAGGTACCCTATCGTCCATATCGCATGGAGCAGTGTTCCTGAGACAATGCTGAAAATTATTATCTACGCAAGGCATGTTTTTCTGAGCATCTTTTCACCTGGTCATCACGTTCATCGCTCAGCGATTCTGCCCCAGCCTTCAAGCTTCAATTGGCGATGATGTGGTGGATATCAGTTATCCTGGCAGCCAGGATATCAACCTGTGGCTACGCAACTTAAAGTTCATCTGCAACACTGCCAAATTGATGATTGTTGGTGCGCGGTGCAAGTCGCCCAGCACGCTTGCTTTTACCTTGCATGGGAACAGCGTTCGTCATAACACGGCGAAAATTCTTCTTTACAAACGTCGGCTTAACTGACCACCGTTTAAAGTGAAAGATTGTTACACCTACTCCACAAGGGCTCTGTCACGACCGTTGGTGTCAACAGAAACCACCGCATAAAATAAAAGAACTCGCTGGCACCGCCAGGAACCGAACCTGGAACCAATCGACAAACGAAGCGAGAACGCATTGTCGTGCCGATTGTCCTACCAACTCATTTCCCCCGCATGCAAGCGAGTTCACTTACAGTTCACAGTTAGCAACCTAAGCGGACGGCGTGTAGGGGCAAACAACATACATCCACAAACGTTTCCGTATGTCTATCGTAGTCGCTAGGCAGGCATCAACCACCTCTACCTGACAAATGCCAGCGTTGACTTTAGGTTCCAGCACAGTCACGAAAACGTCTACCAGCTATTACAAGACGAGTTTAGGCGACTCGAAAATCGCCTTCCATACCGTCCTACAAAACGTGCCGGGTACTGCTTTTAGAACCGCATTCCATTACACTTGCCGCTCTCAGTATCAGATCACTGGGTCTGTAGTCGGAGGATCTGACGCACTAGTTCCTCCGCAACCTAACGCTGGAGCTGTGTCTGTCGGAAAACTGGAGGGACACGTGGGTGGGTGCCTTTTACCAGGTCCGCGGGTACACAGGAATTGCGGCTGCAAGTCGGGAGGCCAGTCAGGTGTCGGGTGGTACAATATTCTTAAGGGATGACCTTACCCCCGACGTCCAGACACGCAGGCTTGAAACACCAAACGAAGACGTCGACTGTGGCGTCGAGTGCGCCGTGCCAACGAGAGATGGTATCGCCATTCACACTGTATACATGCGCCAAACATACCCATGACCCGCAAAGAATGTTTCATGTGAATGCGTTGCCTTTACTACCAATGACGACGATACGCCCATGATCGTCGCCGGTGCCTTAACGTCGAAATTTCGAAAGTGCAAAACCAGTGGTTCGTCTATTTAATCCTCCAAGAGCTTGAACTAGTGGGCAACACCGATAGCAAACAACCGAATGGCTTTCCTGAGACATCCATTGACTTAACGTTAGCGAAGAATATAAGTACTGTGAAAACACAAACCTTCACAGTGTATGACGCTTCCGCAATGCTTGGGCGTGGGCTAGTTGGTGTTTTAACATCTTGAAGTGCAGAGGTGCGCTGCCTGACACGAAACTTAGAACAGGGTGAATAACACAAAAACAGACAAGGTGAGGCGCAAACTATCAACTGTTTATTATCTTGTGAAGGGGGGCAGTTATATATGACGGAAATGAAAAACATGCACGAAAAAAAACCAAAAAACGCTACACGTGACATGATATCTATTCCTCACTTAGGAAACTCATTTCAAGCGCCGAAATCCGGATTGAAGGGGCGCTAACGCAATCTCCCTCCACTCCTCATAGCATTGCATATGCTTCGTATATCTCGCGGGTAGTCTTGTCTCTGGAGCGGAACAAGATGGTTGTCCCCTCAAATTCGGGCGAACATCTCTTTTCGCACTTCTTAACATGAGCGGCCAAATTTCCATTTGCCGCCAGTTGCGCACATGCATTCTGGTGTTCCCGTAATCTGTCGTTCAGACAGCGGCCTGATTGCCCCACGTACGACTCACCACAGGAGAGGGGGATCTTGTATACAATACCCTCTGCGCAGTTGACGAACTGGCGCCTCTGCCGTGTGCCACATTCGAAACCTTTTTTCCTCTCTTGGTTTGCAGCCTTGCACAGTTCCTTTAGTTTCAACGGGGCAGAAAATACCACCGTAATATTATGTTTGGCGCCCACTTTCTTTAGCCGGTGTGAAACCGTGTGAATGTAGTTCATGACAACTGGTCGAGCCTTAGGTCTTTCCTTGTTCTTCTCCAGGCTGTTCGCGTTTTTCACCTTGTTCAGCACTTGATTGATTGATTGATCGTGGGGTTAACGCGCCGACACAACGCAGGCGATGAGGCGCACCGTAGTGGAGGGCTCCGGTTTAATTTTGACCGCCTGTGGATCTTTATCGTGCGCCGAAATCTCGTACACACGGCCGTTTTTGCTCTTCGCCTCCATCAGAAAAGCGGCCGCCGCGGCCGGGAATCGAACTTCTGCAGCACTTTCTCTGCAACTGATACAAGTACATGGGTAGGGCAACCACCCTTTTTTAGCCTTGTGAATTGGCGGTCTAGGCTGTCCGTCACAGTGTGCGAGCACGATTTCGTGATTGCTGCGTGATGGACGAAGTTGCAATTCCACGCTTATTCAATTTAGTGTGGGACGAGTCATAAGGCAGCAGTCCCTTCTCCCATCTCGTGCGGTAGGCCCAACATGTGTGAAGTTCTTCTTCTTTTAAAAACAGGTCAAGAAGTTGTAGGCACTTGTTTTCCGGCTTTTCGTGTGTGAAATCTAGCCCCACATGCAACCGGCTGAACTGTTTTATAATTTTAAGGATGGCACTGTCGAGGTTTGGTCGTGAAGGCATGAATACTAAAAAGCAGTCGACGTAGCGGAAACACCTTGTTACACCATGTGGTGTCAAGTCCTCGAGAAGATTCACATCCCCTTTTGCCAAATAAATGTCTGCTAACACCGGAGCTATGCATGAGCCAATCGTGATCCCGTCTTGCTGGGAATAAACAGTTCCCTCGAATTCAATGTACACTGACTGCAAATAGATACGGAGTAGGTCCAAGAAAGAAGGAACACTAACGCAGGTTTCATTCTGGAACTTGACTGCTCCATAAGCGAGTATGCAGTCCTCTACTTCCAATAAAAAACGTTCTTGTGGAACACTGTAGAACAGGTCTTTTACATCTACTGAAAAACAAGACACTGGGGGGAACTGTCCAGAAAACTGATAATGTCCTCGGAGTTGCGGTCGAGGAAGGGGTCGTTGACATGCAGTTTGTTCAGGTGGGACTGTAGGTAACCAGCCGTAGCCTGCTGCCACGTTGCCTTGTCTTCGACGATAACCCTGAAGGGTGCGCCTTCCTTGTGGTTCCTCAAAGTGAAGAAAGGGCGCAGGCACAGTTTTTTAGCGGACCTGATTCGAAAGGTGGACTTGATTCGGGAGGCGGACTTAGCGGATTTCATCGGGAGGCTCACGCCGTCGGAGGCTTCAGCTACGAGACTATGCAAACTCATCCGCAAGAAAACCTGGAAACAAGTAAGGCTCTTTAGAGACCAGATTGTGACGACATGCAGCGACTCCCTAGACCCTACGAACTCGAAGTTCATGAGAAACTACTTCCAAGCCCAGGCAGACACCTTAGGCGAGCGCCTGTTTGAGGCTTCCTTCAGGTTGTTACCAAGGAAGGAAAAGATCAACCAGTGCGGGAAGCTGCCAGTCACCAATTTATCAGGTCAAGAACTCCCACAGCATGTGCAAGACACCCTTGAAAAGGGGCCTAAGTTTACTGTTCCTCTTGCCACAAAGCCTGTGGACCTTCTGGCAATGGCACACCGTCTTGGAAATGCAGTGAGCGAAAGTGAACAGGAATCATGCACCTCAGAGGCAGTTCAATATGTGACATCAGTGAAATGCCAGGGTAATAGGAAGGAAACGGGTCTTAAACGGATACAAACATTTTTCCGGGAAAGCAGCTTGCGGCTAGTGCAGGCCGACAAGACCGGTGAATTTGCAGTTTTAAACAATGAGCTATATCAAGCGAAGGCTCATGATGCTCTGTCGAAGAATTTCCAGAGAGCAGAAGATATGTCACAGAAAGCTTTCAAAGCCGTCCGTACAACAGCAGGGAAGTTCTGTGAGCAGGAAGGACTTGAGAGGTTGGCTGAACGAATCAAATCCGCTAAGGAACTGTGCCTGCGCCCTTTCTTCACTTTGAAGAACCACAGAAAAGGTTCACCCTTCAGGATTATCGTCGAAGACAAGGCAACGTGGCAGCAGGCTACAGCTTGTTACCTACAGTCCCACCTGAACAAACTGCATGTCAACGTCCCCTTCCTCGTCCGCAACTCCGAGGACATTATCAGTTTTCTGGACAGTTCCCCCCAGTGTCTTGTTTTTCAGTAGATGTAAAAGACCTGTTCTACAGTGTTCCGCAAGAACGTCTTTTATTGGAAGTAGAGGACTGCATACTCGCTTATGGAGCAGTCAAGTTCTAGAATGAAGCCTGTGTTAGTGTTCCTTCTTTCTTGGACCTACTCAGGATCTATTTGCAGTCAGCGTACATTGAATTCGAGGGAACTGTTTATTCCCAGCAAGACGGGACCACGATTACCTCATGCATAGCCCCGGTGTTAGCAGACATTTATTTGGCAAAAGGGGATGTGAATCTTCTCGAGGACTTGACACCACTTGGTGTAACAAGGTGTTTCCGCTACGTCGACGACTTTTTAGTATGCATGCCTTTACGAACAAACCTCGACCGTGCCATCCTTAAAATTATGAAACAGTTCAGCCGGTTGCATGTGGGGCTGGATTTCACACACGAAAAGCCGGAAACCAAGTGCCTACAACTTCTTGACCTGTTTTTAAAAGAAGAAGAATTTCACACATGTTGGGCCTACCGCACGAGAGGGGAGAAGGGACTGCTGCCTTATGACTCGTCCCACACTAAATTGAATAAGCGTGGAATTGCAACTTCCTCCATCACGCAGCATTCACGAAATCGTGCTCGCACACTCTGACGGACAGCCTAGACCGCGAATGCACAAGGCTAAAAAAGGGTGGTTACCCTACACATGTACTTGTATCAGTTGCAGAGAAAGTGCCGAAGGAGGTGAAAAACGCGAACAGCCCGGAGAAGAACAACGAAAGACCTAAGACTCGACCAGTTGTCATGAACTACATTCACAGGGTTTCGCACCGGCTAAAGAAAGTGGGCGCCAAACATAATATTACGGTGGTATTTTCTGCCCCGTTGAAACTAAAGGGACTGTGCAAGGCTGCAAACCAAGTTAGGAAAAAAGGTTTTGAATGTGGCACACGACACAGGTGCCAGTTCGTCAACTGCGCAGAGGGTATTGTATACAAGATCCCCCTCTCCTGTGGCAAGTCGTACGTGGGGCAATCAGGCCACTGTCTCAACGACAGATTACGGGAACATGAGAATGAATGTGCGCAACTGGCGGCAAATGAAAATTTGGCCGCGCATGTTTGGAAGTGCGAGAAGAGATGTTCGCCCGATATTTAGGCGACAACCATCTTGTTCCGCTCCAGAGACAAGATTTCCTGCGAGATATACGAAGCATATGCAATGCTGTTAGGAGTGGAGGGAGATTGCGTTAGCGCCCCTTCAATCCGGCTTTCGGCGCGTGAAATGAGTTTCCTAAGTGAGGAATAGATATCATGTCACCTGTAGCGTTTTTTGTTATTTTTTGTGCATGTTTTCATTTGCGTCATATATAACTGCCCCCCTTCACAAGATAATAAACAGTTAATATTTTACGCCTCACCTTGCCTGTTTTTGTGTTATTCACCCTGTTCTATGTTTCGTGTCAGGCAGCGCACCTCTGCACTTCAAGATGTATGACATTTATCGCAATGCCGTTCTAAACGTCGGACTGAAATGATATAAAAAGGAGCGTGTTACAGGTACAGTGTAACGTCTGATTACCTCTAGCGTCCCGCAGTCACCCGTGGTAGGTTATTTATAGAGCTCACTTCCAAACCGCCTACACAGGGTGGATCGGCCTGCATTTTGTTTCGTCCGGCCATCACGTCCTTTGTGCATCGATCCTGGTAAAACCTTTCAAGCTTGACCACGAGGTCACATGCTTGATATCTCGAATCCTGTTTGCGACCATATCAACTTGGGAGCGAATAACTCAACGTTCACCCCATACACGGTGGCATCATGGCGACAGCCTTGTGGGGCACGGATTTAAAAATAGTCACTGAGCACGTTTGCCTTTAGTGAGTTTGGGAGCAGCGTTCGTGAAACCATACCAACAATTCTTGTTTACCCTCCGAAGGTACGTAATGAACTCTCACGTTTTCTTAACGAACTACCAACCCCTTTTTGATACTGCTCCCATGTCCACAAATTATTTGAAAAAAAAAACTGCTCGATGGCTTTTGGGTGGCGCTGTTACTGCTTCTCGTAGGCTGTTTAGAGACTCCCCCGTTTTCTCCCAAACACCGAAGCCAAGCTACACATCACGACGAACATTGAGATGCGAACTGATTAAAAATGAGTGACACAGCAGCTCAGTGACTGGCTTGCGGCTGGCAGCCTAACTGCAAATCGCTTGATTTCGCCGAAAGAGAAAGTACAATTTTGCCTGGATGACGCAGATGACCGGTCGCGGTGAAATACACTGCGCGTGTATGGCATCCCGGACTCGTGGGGATCGTAACGAGAGACATAGAAGAAGACGCTCCGTACACCATGAAATGCGACGAGAAAAGAAAATACTTTGAACGATGTAGATGGCGTTCACCCAGAGTCAACTTTGCAAGCTCGAAATCTCCTCCCGTGAGTGATACATTTCGCAGCTTCAAGATGTAAGAAGCGATACTTTCCACTCACATATTTTTAAAAACTAAAGACAATTCGATATCAAAAAACAATCACTCACAACGAGGCATTCAAGAAACAATCCCGCCATCTCCACGAAGTGAATGATGATGAGAGGGGCGAAGCTCCAATGCTTATCGGTAAAATCGTCAAACATTAACCCACACATTATTGTCTTCATAACGTCTATGACCAGGCGTAGGACGAACGTCTTGCCATAACCGGCAGGTCCTATTTGGAAGACCCGCCATGGAGGAGTTGTCCCGAAAGTGGTGGTCTCTCTGTGGATGATTTCTCAGAGCAACTCGTACTGCTCGGCGTTCGTCATGCGCATGAGCTTGACGTACTCGTCCATGTGCATGATGTCTTGACGCTTTCGCACCGTTGCACACGAACTGGTATTCATAACGAGACGCAGCAGCTCTTCGTTTGGGAGGAGGTCTTCGTCTTGGTGGTGGTGGTGCATGACAGGATCATCCCTTCGGCGGCGTCGGCGGCATCGAGTGATCTAGATTCTTGTTCTTGCTGATATTGCTCGATGAGCTGAGCCACGATGAAGTCGTCGTAAGCAGGTCTGTACTCGCACCGTTTAGAAGCGATGAGGTCTTTCTTCTATTCGTAGATGCGGACGTACTTGTCGTGGCGAATTCAGTGGGTGACATTTTAGCCACCTTGGCAGTCGCCTCCTGCGGAGCGTCTTGTGTCGCGTACCCCCGGTACGTGTCTTGAGCTCCCAGGCGACGAAAGACAACCTCCTCTTCTTCCTTTTCGCCTTGTTAGGTGGAAACGAACGGGTTGAACGTTTTGACCTCTTCGTCCAGTCTTTGGTTGGCCAATCCCTAAGTTGATCTTGCCACAATTATCATCGTGGTGACGTGTACAGCAGAAACGAGGGACCGGACCGGGCCCGAGCATGAGGAGCTTCGCCCCTAAAAGAGTACTAGAATTTGGCAAATGCCAATCACAGCCACCACCATTCCACTTACGGTACGAGAAATTCATGGAGGATTAGACTTAGTGTACGGTTTAGCGGCATACACCAGTAATGTGCCTGTGGACTGGTTTTTAAAACTTCAGATATTGTGCTGTATATATATTTTGAATAGGGCATTTTTGAAATCCATTAGATGTAACACCGAGCATAACGTACTGAACTGGGTCTAACGTGTTAATCTGGCTTAATACGCGGATGAATACAGCATTCTCCGATATTCCAAGTGACCAACACGTGTGTAGTAACAACCTGAAGCAAAATGCATTTGTATGTTCCGTACGAGTGGTGCGGAGGTTCTTCAATGTAGTGATTGTTTTAAGCAATTTTTAAGCTTTTACGTGAAATAAACACGTGCTGTTTGCGGAGAACTACAGCTAATGTTTGTTACTGTTCTGACGGGAATCGCAAGCTATTACGTTGAATATCCTGATCAGGTCAAATTCTTTGCCTCCAGAAGAACGCAAATCAAGTTATTTACGTAGGTTCAGTTTCAAACCGCTTCAGTCTGCTGAGCTCACGACATTGTTGGTAGCCAGCTATACATGGAGTGCTCTAATACAGAGGTCACACGATCTAAGAGCTATACAAAGGTCATTTTTGTGTGTGGATAAGACATGCATGGAGGCCAATCTCTTTCTATCGAAACAATACAAATAAAAAATGCGCAGCATAAATGTTCTCTTTAGGAGGGGCCATTTTTCTGAACGTATGCCCTAGAGAGTACACCACCCACAGCTGCACAAGATGTTCATTTAGACATGTAACTGCCAGAGATATTTAGCGTGGTCCCCGAAAAATCAATGCATTTAAAGTCGAATTGGCTGTTGGGATGCCATGTTGTATCACATGCCGTATCAACATAAAACATACCGCGCCGTGGTATTGCTTAGGAAGTCAGTTGTTTTACTACAGGGTTTTAACGGATGAAGTGTCCAGAGAAGTTTGCATTTATGGCTTGTCATGACACAGGATTCAAAATGTGTGGAAGAATACGGGTCGTTTCCTTCATTCAGAAAAGCAAACCCACAGCCTACATCTAAGTCAATGAAGGCGACTAAAAGCCATATTATACGAGTAAAGGGGTGCTACAAGTCTGTTTGCGCCTACGTGATTAGTCGTGTGTTGATGCCAGTACGTGGGGCAAACGTGCACATATGCTCAGAGTAGTAAGCAATAGAGAAATTTCAACTTAGAAAAGGTGTTCAATATGGAGTTGGAAGAGGTGTTCGATTTGATATTTTCATATGGACACTTCCTCTCGGGAGATATTGCATGTTGCATGAAAGTTTTTGCGTAGTTTGTAACACAAGACGCATCACCGAATTGATGCGCAAGTGTTTGTGCTTGCTACACTGCTGTGTTCTCGTTCGTACAACAGGCAAACTGAGAATTTGTTGTGCTTTGAGTTTTCGTGATTCTCTCGTGCCATTGCTCTTGTTTATCCATAAATTCGTTGGGTTTCGAAATAACTGCCATGTTTCTTGTGATTATGCAAAGAACCTGAGCTTTTCACGAGCTTTTGATTGTGGCGTATTTCAGAAGTACACTTCAAGCCTTCTCTTGAGTTTCTCGCGCTCCCTACAGTGCTCGTACCACTAGGAAAAACTAGGGTTCTTTTGCTTCAGACGGCTGCGGCTCGGGCTTTTCGTCACCGTTGAACACGAGCGCCGTAAAGTGTTGGGTGGCCGTAAGGGTTGGGGGGGAGAGACCGGCGACTGGTCGGCTTCGTCGAAGCTCCAGGGGCTCCGTCTTCCTTTCAAGGTTAGCCAGTATCTCCACCAGAAACTGTTACGGTGCAAAGGGTTTATTTCCAGCCGTGAATAGGAATAAGAGCGTTGAAGGAGGCGGCCACCGATCCTGCGGTCAGTACGAGTCCGGTTCGTCCTCCAATTCCTCTTCTGCTCCACCCCTTGCGCATACCCCGTGTTGGAAATCGTAGAGGAAGAAGATGTGTTTCCTGGCTCGAGGGCACGACTATCATTATCATTGTGCTAAAGTCAGTCATTGCCATTAAAAGGGTCGTTCGATCAGGGGTCCCACGGCTTCGTTTTCTGGCGGCGCACCCGCAACGAGGTGTCCGATCCGCAACATTTGGTGCCGAATCCCAAGGAAAAACGAGTGGCTCCAACCGACGTGGGCCACGAGCGACGGCGACGACGAGTTTCTTCCAGAAACGGTCGCCCAGTATTCGTCCTTCTCGGAACTGCACCCAGGGGGACAACGCGCGTACCGGGCTGCCTAACAATCGAGTAAGGCAAACTTTATTACTAAACGATGGACCGACTGAAGGCAAAACGAGCTGCCAGGCAAGCCCAAGCCACAAAAAGTTCGACCGAGGCGACAGCGCCCATCGAGAGCGGCTGCTCTGACCGGATCGCGCTCCGAAAGGTATTGGACAAGCTCATGGCTAGCAGCGAGGAGCTTAGCAAGATCGATGCCCAGGTCGAAGACAATGTTACTGTCGAGGAGCTGGAAAGGGAGTATGAGTCGGCGGCACATTACAACGACCAGACGCTCAAGGCTCTGACTCACCTTACGTACTGGCTCGAGGAACTCAGCATCAGCAGCACGGCGCAAACTGTCCCCTCTGCTGCGATTAACACGCCCCATGCCCCAACGACGGTTCCATCCCAGATCACTGGACCTCGTCTCCCAACGCTTGCCATCAAGCCTTTTTATGGGGACGTGTGTCAGTGGACGTCGTTTTGGGAGCAATTCAACGGCGCAGTCCGCACCAACCAGGCTCTAACCATCACCGACAAGTTTCACTACCTCCGAAACTACCTGGAAGGTGACGCAGCAGCTGCCATCGCCGGACTGCCAACAACGGAGGCGTGCTATGAGAGTGCCATCCAGCAGCTCCAGGACAGGTTCGGGGACAAGCGCCGGATCATACAGCGGCATTTCAGAATGCTCCGCGGGCTTCAGCACGTGCCTTCTGCATCTGATACGAGAGAGCTACGCAGTCTATATGACTCCGTTCAGCTGAACATCCGCTGCCTGAACGTGTTGGACGTCCCAATGAGCAGCTTCGCCGCGATGCTGTACGACATTTTGCTCGAGGTTTTGCCGGAAGAGGTCGTCGTGGCGTTTCACAGGCACGTCCGCCTCCAGAAGATATCAACGCCCACCACATCGTCTTCGTCTCGGGAAGAAAACGTAACGGCTTGACGGCAACTGGAGCAACTTTTGCGGTACTTGCAAATTGAGCTCGAGGTGAAAGAGAGAAGTGTTCCAGTGCGAACTTCGGCAGACTCAAGTGACCCTCTAGAAAGTAACGGCCAATCAACGTCGGTTCTACACGCCTACCAAGGTGATGCTCAAACAAAACGAGTGCTTTTTTTGCAGATCGCCGAAGCACGTGACGGAGGCATGCCAGACTTCTCTGAGCATCTCTTAAAAGAAGAAGCGGCTAGCGAAAGCTATGCGATGCTATAGAAGCACGATGATAGGCCATCGATCGAAGGAGTGCCGGCGAAAAATATTATGCAGGATGTGCGAGGGGAGACATGCGATTGCCATGTGCGACCCACACTATGCATGCAAAGTGAAGAAAGACCAGAAGGACACTGGCCCCAACTTCAATTTCCCGGAGCGGACGCAGGCCACCAAGCCGCCATCTAGCCGCCATCAAGTAATTTTTGGCATATTTCAGACGAAGGGGCTTCGAAAAGCGGACAGTAACGCGGACATCCACAACGCCTGCATCACGAAGACAATGAACACGACCCATAGCGAAACACCGGGTGGACTTCTGGAACTGAATCGTCCGGCGCACGATCGCGGAAAAGACACTGAAGGGCATTTTGGAGTGTGAACGATTATCAAAGATCAAGAAAGAAGTACCCTTGAAGATTAACATCTCCCTGAGGTCATCTCTTCTTTTTGCCTTCGGCAGATGTCAGACGGCTGCGGATCGCTCGAACGGGAAACAGTACAAGTCGACAGTTCTGGTCAAGGAAATCGGCAGTCAAGCTGAACGACTCATTGCAAGATGAAGCTCGAGGTTCCACGACCGAGAAACGGAAGCAATCAGCAAAAGGGCCGAAAAGACCATCTAGTCTGAACTGCCCTGTATGTCGTGTTTTTGCCTAGAACTGTGGTGCTATGTTTTCGCCAGGAGAACTTAAGAACTTGCCAGGAGAACTTAGAACTTAATGCTTTTTCCACATCTGTTTTGTGTTCGGGAGTATGTTGGAAATCGTAGAGAAAGATGTGTCTGCTGGCTCGAGGGCACGACTATTATTATCATTGTACATAAGTCAGTCATCGCCATTAAAAGGGTCGTTCGATCAGGGGTCCCACGGCTTCGTGTTCTGGCGGCGCACCCGCAACGAGGTGCCCGATCCGCAACACCCCGCTTGGGGATTGGTCGCGACTAGTTTAGCGCTGTACAGTTGCGAGCGTGACAATGTATACATATATATAAATATATATATATATATATATATATATATACAGAAAGAAATGCGGGCAGTCAAGAAGGCCAAAGAAGGCATAGGGGAATGGTTGGGCTACATTTTGTTTACCGTTAGTGAAATTATATATTTTTTTCATATTAATTGAAGCGAGAAAGAAAGAAAAACACGCCCCCAGTTACCCGCTTATGACAGGCTGTAGACGTTCGCGTCACGCCCCGGGGGTTGAAAAGAAGGTCCCATTCTCCCGGTGTAGTCTGAGTGGCGCTGGCTACTACCCTCAAGCGTCAGATACAGTTGTAGTAAATATAAATACCCAAGAAAGTGACGCAGAACACAGTCGCCCAGATAGCCGAATTGGTAACGCATTCGAGATCTAATCGAAAGGCGTGGGTTCGGTCCCCACTCTGGGTGCGTGTTTTTCTTTCTTTCTTTCTTTCTCGCTTCAATAATATGAAAAAAAAATATAATTTCACTAACCGTAAAAAAAAATATAGCCCAACCATTCCCCTATGCCTTCTTTGGCGTTGTAGACTGCCCGCATTTCTTTCTGTATTTCCTAACGAGCCCCTCATTTCCTAACCATATTATCCTGCGAAAGCTTAGCGAGGGCCTCGGTTGTGGCAGCCTTGATGCCAAGGTAGCATAAGACGGTTTCCCGCCAGTTACCCGCTTATGACAGGCTGTAGACGTTCGCGTCACGCCCCGGGGGTTGAAAAGAAGGTCCCCTTCTCCCCGTGTAGTCTGAGTGGCGCTGGCTACCACCCTCAAGCGTCAGATAGAGTTGTAGTAAATGTATATACCCCAGAAAGTGAAGCAGAACACAGTCGCCCAGATAACCAAATTTGAAAACCACGAGAGCGCCTTGACCGACTGGACGCAATTCAAAAGCGAGTTCCTTAAGACCTTCACGACCGTGGTGAGAAAAGAACGAGCTGCGATTTTACTGGAAACTCGAACGCAACACCCCAACGAAGGAGTCGTAATCTTCGTCGAGGAAATGAAGCGACTTTTCCGCCGTGCGGACCCAGGAATGACGGAAGAAAAGAAACTACGGTTTCTGATGCGAAGTGTGAAGCAAGAGCTCTTCGCGTGCCTTGTTCGCAACCCCCCCAAGACCGTGTCCGAATTCGCGTCTGAGGCCGCCGCGATGGAGAAGACGCTCGAAATCCGAACGAGGCAGTACGACCGCCCAATCAATGCGCTGGTTTCGGAGACGCTTGGTGCCAGCGCTATCAACTCCGACTCACTACGCGACACTATCCGCGAAATAGTGAGGGAGGAGCTGCGGAAACTGCTCCCGACGCCGCTGCAACCACAAGTCGCTTCTCTTACCGACGTCATTAGAGAAGAAGTGCAGCAAGCGCTGGGAACTTCAACGACGCCAGTAGCACCTCGCGAGCCGCAAGCCATGACCTACGCGGCTGCTGTACATCGCCCTCGCCCACCTGCACCCTATCGTCACGAGGCTCCGTACCGTCGTCCCCTCTCGCCGGCCCGACCACCTGCGGCGCAACCCCCTGCCCCAAGGAAGACCGACGTGTGGCGAACGTCCGACAATCGTCCGCTGTGCTACCACTGCGGAGAGGCCGACCACGTCTACCGTCGCTGCCCCTACAGGAGGCTCGGTTTGCGAGGGTTCTCCGTCGACGCACCCCGCCCCCGAACTGGCCAGCGCCCATCGGAGATCGAAGAATACCTCTCCAACACCAACCGAGGACCAGCCCGCTTCAACCGTTCACCGTCACCCTACCCATACCAGTCGCCGAACCGCCGTAGCAGTGCTGAGTTCTCACGTGGAAGGTCCCCCAGCCCACGCGGGGGAAACTAAAAGCAGCAACTTCTGGAGGTAAAGTTGCACGATCGCGGAAAAATGAAAACCCTCCAACGACGCAACGACTCGCGGAAGACAGTGACTCATAACATGCCCTCATCCCGACGATCCGACCCAGACCTGACGAGACTCCCGTACACGACGACAGCTATACGCCGCGACGCGCACCCGACCGGACCGACACGTCCGCTGAGAAGACGATGACAACGACGACGCACAGTGCCCGACCGTCAACACGTACAAGCAGAGATACGACGCCCCGACGAACCCGGAACTCGAGGAAGACTGCATCTGACGTCAAGGTGTCCATCGACGGCTTTGACGTAGTCGCCCTCGTAGACACGGGAGCTGACTATTCGGTAATGAGCGGACCATTTGCGTCTAAACTGAAGAAAGTTATGACCAGATGGGACGGTCCGCACATACGCACAGCAGGAGGCCACCTCGTGACGCCAAGTGGAACGTGCACATCGCGCGTCACCATAGACGGCACAACGTACCCTGCGGCGTTCGTCATTCTGCCTAACTGCTCCCGCGACGTAATTCTTGGAATGGACTTTTTGATGGACAACGGTGCAATATTCGACCTGCAGACCAAGTCAATAACTTTTTCCCCCAATCACTCCATGACGCCGGAACCGAACCCCTAACGACGTGCTGCTGTAAGGATTGCCGATGATCATGTCACCCTGCCACCCCGCACAAGCTTGATGGTCGCAGTCTACTGTGAAGATGCTGCTCCTGACGTCGACGCTATCGTAGACACCGATCAAAGGGTGCTTCTCAACCGTGGTGTGTCGGTCGCAAGAGGCATTGCGCGCTTCAAGGAACACCAATCCCACATTTTGGTTACGAATTTCACCGAGGAGTACCAGCATTTAAACAAGGGCGCGGCAATTGCATTCCTCGAAGAAGCGCAAGAAGCAAGTGACGTGATCGCGGTCACCGACTTTGAACGCACACCCGTAGAAACCTTCAAGCTCCCGCAGCCTTTCGACGTGAATCCGGCGCTACCGCAAGAACAACGGAACAAGTTATTGGCTTTGCTGCGTCGCTATAGCGAATGTTTTTCGTCGAGCGCAAAACTACGTCAGACCCCTCTAGCGAAGCACCGGATAATAACCGAAGATGGAGCCCGACCCACCCGACAGTCACCGTACCGCGTCTCTTCACACGAACGGGTAGCCATCCGGACTCAAGTCGACGACATGCTCAGCGACGACATTATACAGCCCTCGAAAAGCCCCTGGGCTGCGCCCGTCGTACTCGTAAAGAAAAAAGACGGCACGTTAAGGTTTTGTGTTGACTACCGGCGACTGAACAAAATCACGAAAAAGGACGTGTACCCCCTCCCCCGAATCGACGACGCCCTCGACCACCTCTGCCACGCGAAGTACTTCTCATCGATGGACCTGAAGACCGGCTACTGGCAAATTGAAGTGGACGAGAGAGACCGAGAGAAGACTGCATTTATAACCCCAGACGGCCTATACGAGTTCAAGGTGATGCCGTTTGGGCTGTGCACAGCACCAGCGACGTTTCAAAGAGTCATGGACACTGTGCTAGCTGGCCTTAAGTGGCACACCTGCCTCGTATACCTCGACGACGTAGTGGTATTCGCCCGGACTTTCGACGAACACCTTGCAAGGTTGGAGTCTGTACTCGAGGCCATTCGTACGTCGGGGTTGACGCTGAAGCCTGAAAAGTGCCGTTTCGCATACGGGGAACTCAAGTTCTTGGGCCACGTCGTCAACGCCGCGGGAGTCCTACCTGACCCGGCAAAAACTTCAGCCATTGCGAACTTCCCAAGGCCGAAAGACAAGAAGGGCGTGCGAAGATTTCTCGGGCTGTGCGCATACTACCGGCGCTTCGTCGCAAACTTCGCACGCATTCCAGAGCCACTCACGCGCTTGACGAAAGATAGCACCCCTTTCAGCTGGGAAAACGACCAAGAAAAAGCATTCTGCGAGCTGCAAAAACGCCTGCAAAGACCGCCCGTGCTCGCTCATTTCGACGAAAATGCCGAAACGGAAATGCACACGGACGCCAGTGATATAGGCTTGGGTGCCGTCCTTGTCCAAAAGCAAAGCGGCTGCGAAAGGGTGATCGCCTATGCCAGCCGTGGTCTGTCGAAGGAGGAGAAAAACTATTCTGCCTCTGAGAAAGAGTGCCTGGCTATTATATGGGCGATTTCAAAATTTCGCCCATACGTGTATGGACGGCCATTCAAGGTTGTAACAGACCACCATACGCTGTGTTGGCTCGCCAATTTGAAGGACCCCTCTGGCCGTCTTGGGCGGTGGAGCTTACGCCTGCAGGAGTTCGACGTTACAGTCGTTTATAAATCCGGCAGGAAACACTCCGACGCCGACTGCCTGTCCCGCGTCCCCGTCGACCCACCACCACAAGACTCTGATGAAGACAGCGCGTTCTTCGGGATCGTGACGGAGAGCGACCTAGCCGCCCAGCAGCCTGCCGACCCCGACTTACGTGTCATAATCGAGTACCTCGAGGGATGCAACGTTGCCGTTCCTAGGACCTTCAAACGCAGCCTACCAGCATTCAGCCTGAGAAACTCCGTTCTCGTGAAGAAGAATTTCAGCCCCGGAACAAGAGCGAATTACCTTCTCGTCATCCCCGCGGACCTTCGTGACGAAATTTTGGAAGCGTGCCACGACGACCCGTCTTCCGGACATCTCGGCACAGCGCGCACTATTGGAAAAATCAAGGCGAGGTACTACTGGCCCGGCCTTACCTCTGACGTCACCCACTACGTCCGGAGCTGCCGTGACTGCCAGCGACGAAAAACGCCGCCGACAAGACCCGCCGGACTTCTGCAACCGATCGCCGTCCCATCGAGACCATTTCAACAGATTGGAATGGACCTTTTAGGCCCGTTCCCTACGTCACGATCACAGAACAAGTGGATTGTCGTAGCGACAGACTACATGACGCGCTACGCAGAGACCGCCGCTCTTCCGAGGGGGACTGCACAAGAAGTGGCAAAGTTCTTTATAAGCCAAGTTGTGCTGCGACATGGAGCCCCGGAAGTCCTAATCACCGACCGCGGAACGGCATTTACTGCGGAGCTGATGCAAGGAGTATTACGCTACAGCAACACGGATCACCGAAGAACGACGGCGTACCACCCCCAAACGAACGGACTAACAGAACGTCTGAACAAGACAATCGCAGATATGCTGTCAATGTACGTTGACGTTGAACATAAGACTTGGGACGAAGTGCTCCCGTATATCACGTTTGCGTACAACACGGCTATCCAGGAGACGACGCAGCTGACGCCGTTCGAGCTTGTCTACGGTAGAAGGCCAACTACGATGCTCGACGCCATGCTTCCGCACGTAGAAGACGACGACCTCAACGCCGACGTCCACGGATATCTTCAACGTGCGGAGGAGGCCCGCCAGCTCGCTCGAGTTCGTATAACGGACCAGCAGCTGGTGGATGCGGGCCGCTACAACCTCCGACGCCGAGACGCCGAGTACCAACCAGGGGATCGTGTTTGGGTTTGGACTCCCATCCGACGACGCGGACTCAGTGAGAAGCTCCTGCGACGGTATTTCGGACCCTACCAGATTCTACGACGTGTCGGCCAACTTACCTACGAGGTGATCCCCGATGGTGATTCCGGAACATCACGACGACGCACGCGGCCCGAAGTCGTTTACGTGGTTCGCTTAAAACCTTTCTACGGACGATAACGAATTTTATTTTTATTTTCGGACTGTCGCTTATGTTAGCATCGGGTCGATGCACTCTTAGAGGGGGGGTAATGCCGCGAACCATACATTGGGTTTGTTTATTTGTGTTTTGCTTTTACCGCCCGGCTGCGCCGGTCTGTGTTATCTCTGCGCCAAGGGAAGCGCGTGTTCCATTTTTTCTTTCTGTGCCGCATGTGTTATCTGTCGTGATAGGGAGAGCATTCCGATCTAACGTGAACAGCCCAGAATAATCTTCTTGGATCTACTATGTTCTCGATGTGAATCGATGTTTCGAGAACCACGCGCGCCGAAAGATAAAAAGCCTGCAGTGCGGACGCCGGAGCATTCGATTCTGCGACGCTCGCTGACGCAAGTCACTTTGTTGACCGCTGCTTCGCCGCCTCTGTATTCTTTTGAGTTGTTAGGGGAGCACAAGTTCGCTCCAATAAACTTGTTTCTCCTGCAAGACAACTGCGCCGTCCTCGGCTTCGTGACAATATTATCCTGCGAAGGCTTAGCGAGGGCCTCGGTTGTGGCAGCCTTGATGCCAAGGTAGCATAAGAGGGTTTCCCGCCAGTTACCCGCTTATGACAGGCTGTAGACGTTCAAGTCACGCCCCGGGGGTTGAAAAGAAGGTCCCCTTCTCCCCGTGTAGTCTGACTGGCACTGGCTACCACCCTCAAGCGTCAGATACAGTTGTAGTAAATATAAATACCCCAGAAAGTGAAGCAGAACACAGTCGCCCAGATAACCGAATTGGTAAGGCATTCGAGATCTAATCGAAAGGCGTGGGTTCGGTCCCCACTCTGGGCGCGTGTTTTTCTTTCTTTCTTTCTTTCTTTCTCGTTTCAATAATATGAAAAAAAAAATATAATTTCACTAACGGTAAAAAAAAAAATATAGCCCAACCATTCCCCTATGCCTTCTTTGGCGTTGTAGACTGCCCGCATTTCTTTCTGTATTTCCTAACGAGCCCCTAATTTCCTAACCATATTATCCTGCGAAAGCTTAGCGAGGGCCTCGGTTGTGGCAGCCTTGATGCCAAGGTAGCATAAGAGGGTTTCCCGCCAGTTACCAGCTTATGACAGGCTGTAGACGTTCGCGTCACGCCCCGGGGGTTGAAAAGAAGGTCCCCTTCTCCCCGTGTAGTCTGAGTGGCACTGGCTACCACCCTCAAGCGTCAGATAGAGTTGTAGTTAATGTAAATACCCCAGAAAGTGAAGCAGAACACCGTCGCCCAGATAACCGAATTGGTAAGGCATTCGAGATCTAATCGAGAGGCGGGGGTTCGGTCCACTCGGGGCGCGTGTTTTTCTTTCTTTCTTTCTCGCTTCAATTATTATGAAAAAAAATATAATTTCACTAACGGTAAAAAAAAAATATAGCCCAACCATTCTCCTATGCTGTCTTCGGCGTTGTAGACTGCCCGCATTTCTTTCTGTATTTCTTAACGAGCCCCTCATTTCCTAACCATATTATCCAGCGAAAGCTTAGCGAGGGCCTCGGTTGTGGCAGCCTTGATGCCAAGGTAGCATAAGAGGGTTTCCTTCCCGCCAGTTACCCGCTTATGACAGGCTGTAGACGTTCGCGTCACGCCCCGGGGGTTGAAAAGAAGGTCCCCTTCTCCCCGTGTAGTCTGAGTGGCGCTGGCTACCACCCTCAAGCGTCAGATAGAGTTGTAGTAAATATAAATACCCCAGAAAGTGAAGCAGAACACAGTCGCCCAGATAACCGAATTGGTAAGGCATTCGAGATCTAATCGAAAGGCGTGGGTTCGGTCCCCACTCTGGGCGCGTGTTTTCCTTTCTTTCTTTCTTTCTCGCTTCAATAATATGAAAAAAAAAATATAATTTCACTAACCGTAAAAAAATATAGCCCAACCATTCCCCTATGCCTTCTTTGGCGTTGTTAACTGCCCGCATTTCTTTCTGTATTTCCTAACGAGCCCCTCATTTCCTAACCATATTATCCTGCGAAAGCTTAGCGAGGGCCTCGGTTGTGGCAGCCTTGATGCCAAGGTAGCATAAGACGGTTTCCCGCCAGTTACCCGCTTATGACAGGCTGTAGAAGTTCGCGTCACGCCCCGGGGGTTGAAAAGAAGGTCCCCTTCTCCCCGTGTAGTCTGAGTGGCGCTGGCTACCACCCTCAAGCGTCAGATAGAGTTGTAGTAAATATATATACCCCAGAAAGTGAAGCAGAACACAGTCGCCCAGATAACCGAATTGGTCAGGCATTCGAGATCTAATCGAAAGGCGTGGGTTCGGTCCCCACTCTGGGCGCGTGTTTTTCTTTCTTTCTTTCTTTCTTTCTCGCTTCAATAATATGAAAAAAAAATATAATTTCACTAACGGTAAAAAAAAAAATATAGCCCAACCATTCCCCTATGCCTTCTTTGGTGTTGTAGACTGCCCGCATTTCTTTCGGTATTTCCTAACGAGCCCCTAATTTCCTAACCATATTATCCTGCGAAAGCTTAGCGAGAGCCTCGGTTGTGGCAGCCTTGATGCCAAGGTAGCATAAGAGGGTTTCCCGCCAGTTACCCGCTTATGACAGGCTGTAGACGTTCGCGTCACGCCCCGGGGGTTGAAAAGAAGGTCCCCTTCTCCCCGTGTAGTCTGAGTGGCGCTGGCTACCACCCTCAAGCGTCAGATAGAGTTGTAGTTAATATAAATACCCCAGAAAGTGAAGCAGAACACCGTCGCCCAGATAACCGAATTGGTAAGGCATTCGAGATCTAATCGAGAGGCGTGGGTTCGGTCCACTCGGGGCGCGTGTTTTTCTTTCTTTCTTTCTCGCTTCAATTATTATGAAAAAAAATATAATTTCACTAACGGTAAAAAAAAAAATATAGCCCAACCATTCCCCTATGCTGTCTTTGGCGTTGTAGACTGCCCGCATTTCTTTCTGTATTTCCTAACGAGCCCCTAATTTCCTAACCATATTATCCTGCGAAAGCTTAGCGAGGGCCTCGGTTGTGGCAGCCTTGATGCCAAGGTAGCATAAGAGGGTTTCCCGCCAGTTACCCGCTTATGACAGGCTGTAGACGTTCGCGTCACGCCCCGGGGGTTGAAAAGAAGGTCCCCTTCTCCCCGTGTAGTCTGAGTGACGCTGGCTACCACCCTCAAGCGTCAGATAGAGTTGTAGTAAATATAAATACCCCAGAAAGTGAAGCAGAACACAGTCGCCCAGATAACCGAATTGGTAAGGCATTCGAGATCTAATCGAAAGGCGTGGGTTCGGTCCCCACTCTGGGTGCGTGTTTTTCTTTCTTTCTTTCTTTCTCGCTTCAATAATATGACAAAAAAAATATAATTTCACTAACCGTAAAAAAAAATATAGCCCAACCATGCCCCTATGCCTTCTTTGGCGTTGTAGACTGCCCGCATTTCTTTCTGTATTTCCTAACGAGCCCCTCATTTCCTAACCATATTATCCTGCGAAAGCTTAGCGAGGGCCTCGGTTGTGGCAGCCTTGATGCCAAGGTAGCATAAGACGGTTTCCCGCCAGTTACCCGCTTATGACAGGCTGTAAACGTTCGCGTCACGCCCCGGGGGTTGAAAAGAAGGTCCCCTTCTCCCCGTGTAGTCTGAGTGGCGCTGGCTACCACCCTCAAGCGTCAGATAGAGTTGTAGTAAATGTATATACCCCAGAAAGTGAAGCAGAACACAGTCGCCCAGATAACCAAATTGGTAAGGCATTCGAGATCTAATCGAAAGGCGTGGGTTCGGTCCCCACTCTGGGCGCGTGTTTTTTTTCTTTCTTTCTTTCTCGCTTCAATTAATATGAAACAAATAAAATTTCACTAACTGTAAAAAAATACAGCCCAACCATTCCCCTATGCCTTCTTTGGCGTTGTAGACTGCCCGCATTTCTTTCTGTATTTCCTAACGAGCCCCTCATTTCCTAACCATATTATCCTGCGAAAGCTTAGCGAGGGCCTCGGTTGTGGCAGCCTTGATGCCAAGGTAGCATAAGACGGTTTCCCGCCAGTTACCCGCCTATGGCAGGCTGTAGAAGTTCGCGTCACGCCCCGGGGGTTGAAAAGAAGGTCCCCTTCTCCCCGTGTAGTCTGAGTGGCGCTGGCTACCACCCTCAAGCGTCAGATAGAGTTGTAGTAAATATATATACCCCAGAAAGTGAAGCAGAACACAGTCGCCCAGATAACCGAATTGGTAAGGCATTCGAGATCTAATCGAAAGGCGTGGGTTCGGTCCCCACTCTGGGCGCGTGTTTTTCTTTCTTTCTTTCTTTCTTTCTCGCTTCAATATTATGAAAAAAAATATAATTTCACTAACCGTAAAAAAAAATATAGCCCAACCATTCCCCTATGCCTTCTTTGGCGTTGTAGACTGCCCGCATTTCTTTCTGTATTTCCTAACGAGCCCCTAATTTCCTAACCATATTATCCTGCGAAAGCTTAGCGAGGGCCTCGGTTGTGGCAGCCTTGATGCCAAGGTAGCATAAGAGGGTTTCCCGCCAGTTACCCGCTTATGACAGGCTGTAGACGTTCGCGTCACGCCCCGGGGGTTGAAAAGAAGGTCCCCTTCTCCCCGTGTAGTCTGAGTGACGCTGGCTACCACCCTCAAGCGTCAGATAGAGTTGTAGTAAATATAAATACCCCAGAAAGTGAAGCAGAACACAGTCGCCCAGATAACCGAATTGGTAAGGCATTCGAGATCTAATCGAAAGGCGTGGGTTCGGTCCCCACTCTGGGTGCGTGTTTTTCTTTCTTTCTTTCTTTCTCGCTTCAATAATATGAAAAAAAAATATAATTTCACTAACCGTAAAAAAAAATATAGCCCAACCATTCCCCTATGCCTTCTTTGGCGTTGTAGACTGCCCGCATTTCTTTCTGTATTTCCTAACGAGCCCCTCATTTCCTAACCATATTATCCTGCGAAAGCTTAGCGAGGGCCTCGGTTGTGGCAGCCTTGATGCCAAGGTAGCATAAGACGGTTTCCCGCCAGTTACCCGCTTATGACAGGCTGTAGACGTTCGCGTCACGCCCCGGGGGTTGAAAAGAAGGTCCCCTTCTCCCCGTGTAGTCTGAGTGGCGCTTGCTACCACCCTCAAGCGTCAGACACAGTTGTAGTAAATATAAATACCCCAGAAAGTGAAGCAGAACACAGTCGCCCAGATAGCCGAATTGGTAAGGCATTCGAGATCTAATCGAGAGGCGTGGGTTCGGTCCCCACTCTGGGCGCGTGTTTTTTTTCTTTCTTTCTTTCTCGCTTCAATTAATATGAAACAAATAAAATTTCACTAACTGTAAAAAAATACAGCCCAACCATTCCCCTATGCCTTCTTTGGCGTTGTAGACTGCCCGCATTTCTTTCTGTATTTCCTAACGAGCCCCTCATTTCCTAACCATATTATCCTGCGAAAGCTTAGCGAGGGGCTCGGTTGTGGCAGCCTTGATGCCAAGGTAGCATAAGAGGGTTTCCCGCCAGTTACCCGCTTATGACAGGCTGTAGACGTTCGCGTCACGCCCCGGGGGTTGAAAAGAAGGTCCCCTTCTCCCCGTGTAGTCTGAGTGGCGCTGGCTACCACCCTCAAGCGTCAGACACAGTTGTAGTAAATATAAATACCCCAGAAAGTGAAGCAGAACACAGTCGCCCAGATAACCGAATTGGTAAGGCATTCGAGATCTAATCGAAAGGCGTGGGTTCGGTCCCCACTCTGGGCGCGTGTTTTTCTTTCTTTCTTTCTTTCTCGCTTCAATAATATGAAAAAAAAATATAATTTCACTAACGGTAAAAAAAAATATAGCCCAACCATTCCCCTATGCCTTCTTTGGCGTTGTAGACTGCCCGCATTTCTTTCTGTATTTCCTAACGAGCCCCTCATTTCCTAACCATATTATCCTGCGAAAGCTTAGCGTGGGCCTCGGTTGTGGCAGCCTTGATGCCAAGGTAGCATAAGACGGTTTACCGCCAGTTACCCGCTTATGACAGGCTGTAGATGTTCGCGTCACGTCCCGGGGGTTGAAAAGAAGGTCCCCTTCTCCCCGTGTAGTCTGAGTGGCGCTGGCTACCACCCTCAAGCGTCAGATAGAGTTGTAGTAAATATAAATACCCCAGAAAATGAAGCAGAACACAGTCGCCCAGATAACCGAATTGGTAAGGCATTCGAGATCTAATCGAAAGGCGTGGGTTCGGTCCCCACTCTGGGCGCGTGTTTTCCTTTCTTTCTTTCTTTCTCGCTTCAATAATATGAAAAAAATATATAATTTCACTAACCGTAAAAAAAATATAGCCCAACCATTCCCCTCTGCCTTCTTTGGCGTTGTTAACTGCCCGCATTTCTTTCTGTATTTCCTAACGAGCCCCTCATTTCCTAACCATATTACCCTGCGAAAGCTTAGCGAGGGCCTCGGTTGTGGTAGCCTTGATGCCAAGGTAGCATAAGACGGTTTCCCGCCAGTTACCCGCTTATGACAGGCTGTAGAAGTTCGCGTCACGCCCCGGGGGTTGAAAAGAAGGTCCCCTTCTCCCCGTGTAGTCTGAGTGGCGCTGGCTACCACCCTCAAGCGTCAGATAGAGTTGTAGTAAATATATATACCCCAGAAAGTGAAGCAGAACACAGTCGCCCAGATAACCGAATTGGTAAGGCATTCGAGATCTAATCGAAAGGCGTGGGTTCGGTCCCCACTCTGGGCGCGTGTTTTTCTTTCTTTCTTTCTTTCTTTCTCGCTTCAATTATTATGAAAAAAAATATAATTTCACTAACGGTAAAAAAAATATAGCCCAACCATTCTCCTATGCGTTCTTTGGCGTTGTAGACTGCCCGCATTTCTTTCTGTATTTCCTAACGAGCCCCTCATTTCCTAACCATATTATCCTGCGAAAGCTTAGCGAGGGCCTCGGTTGTGGCAGCCTTGATGCCAAGGTAGCATAAGAGGGTTTCCCGCCAGTTACCCGCTTATGACAGGCTGTAGACGTTCGCGTCACGCCCCGGGGGTTGAAAAGAAGGTCCCCTTCTCCCCGTGTAGTTTGAGTGGCGCTGGCTACCACCCTCAAGCGTCAGATAGAGTTGTAGTAAATATAAATACCCCAGAAAGTGAAGCAGAACACAGTCGCCCAGATAACCGAATTGGTAAGGCATTCGAGATCTAATCGAAAGGCGTGGGTTCGGTCCCCACTCTGGGCGCGTGTTTTTCTTTCTTTCTTTCTTTCTCGCTTCAATAATATGAAAAAAAAATATAATTTCACTAACCGTAAAAAAAATATACCCCAACCATTCCCCTATGCCTTCTTTGGCGTTGTAGACTGCCCGCATTTCTTTCTGTATTTCCTAACGAGCCCCTCATTTCCTAACCATATTATCCTGCGAAAGCTTAGCGAGGGCCTCGGTTGTGGCAGCCTTGATGCCAAGGTAGCATAAGAGGGTTTCCCGCCAGTTACCCGCTTATGACAGGCTGTAGACGTTCGCGTCACGCCCCGGGGGTTGAAAAGAAGGTCCCCTTCTCCCCGCGTAGTCTGAGTGGCGCTGGCTACCACCCTCAAGCGTCAGACACAGTTGTAGTAAATATAAATACCCCAGAAAGTGAAGCAGAACACAGTCGCCCAGATAGCCGAATTGGTAAGGCATTCGAGATCTAATCGAGAGGCGTGGGTTCGGTCTCCACTCTGGGCGCGTGTTTTTTTTTCTTTCTTTCTTTCTCGCTTCAATTAATATGAAACAAATAAAATTTCACTAACGGTAAAAAAAATACAGCCCAGCCATTCCCCTATGCCTTCTTTGGCGTTGTAGACTGCCCGCATTTCTTTCTGTATTTCCTAACGAGCCCCTCATTTCCTAACCATATTATCCTGCGAAAGCTTAGCGAGGGCCTCGGTTGTGGCAGCCTTGATGCCAAGGTAGCATAAGACGGTTTCCCGCCAGTTACCCGCTTATGACAGGCTGTAGACGTTCGCGTCACGCCCCGGGGGTTGAAAAGATGGTCCCCTTCTCCCCGTGTAGTCTGAGTGGCGCTGGCTACCACCCTCAAGCGTCAGATAGAGTTGTAGTAAATGTATATACCCCAGAAAGTGAAGCAGAACACAGTCGCCCAGATAACCGAATTGGTAAGGCATTCGAGATCTAATCGAAAGGCGTGGGTTCGGTCCCCACTCTGGGCGCGTGTTTTACTTTCTTTCTTTCTTTCTCGCTTCAATAATATGAAAAAAAATATAATTTCACTAACCGTAAAAACATATAGCCCAACCATTCCCCTATGCCTTCTTTGGCGTTGTAGACTGCCCGCATTTCATTCTGTATTTCCTAACGAGCCCCTCATTTCCTAACCATATTATCCTGCGAAAGCTTAGCGAGGGCCTCGGTTGTGGCAGCCTTGATGCCAAGGTAGCATAAGAGGGTTTCCCGCCAGTTACCCGCTTATGACAGGCTGTAGACGTTCGCGTCACGCCCCGGGGGTTGAAAAGAAGGTCCCCTTCTCCCCGTGTAGTCTGAGTGGCGCTGGCTACCACCCTCAAGCGTCAGACACAGTTGTAGTAAATATAAATACCCCAGAAAGTGAAGCAGAACACAGTCGCCCAGATAGCCGAATTGGTAAGGCATTCGAGATCTAATCGAGAGGCGTGGGTTCGGTCCCCACTCTGGGCGCGTGTTTTTTTTCTTTCTTTCTTTCTCGCTTCAATTAATATGAAACAAATAAAATTTCACTAACGGTAAAAAAAATACAGCCCAGCCATTCCCCTATGCCTTCTTTGGCGTTGTAGACTGCCCGCATTTCATTCTGTATTTCCTAACGAGCCCCTCATTTCCTAACCATATTATCCTGCGAAAGCTTAGCGAGGGCCTCGGTTGTGGCAGCCTTGATGCCAAGGTAGCATAAGACGGTTTCCCGCCAGTTACCCGCTTATGACAGGCTGTAGACGTTCGCGTCACGCCCCGGGGGTTGAAAAGAAGGTCCCCTTCTCCCCGTGTAGTCTGAGTGGCGCTGGCTACCACCCTCAAGCGTCAGATAGAGTTGTAGTAAATATAAATACCCCAGAAAGTGAAGCAGAACACAGTCGCCCAGATAACCGAATTGGTAAGGCATTCGAGATCTAATCGAGAGGCGTGGGTTCGGTCCCCACTCTGGGCGCGTGTTTTTCTTTCTTTCGTTCTTTCTCGCTTCAATAATATGAAAAAAATAAAATTTCACTAACCGTAAAAAACATATAGCCCAACCATTCCCCTATGCCTTCTTTGGCGTTGTAGACTGCCCGCATTTCATTCTGTATTTCCTAACGAGCCCCTCATTTCCTAACCATATTATCCTGCGAAAGCTTAGCGAGGGCCTCGGTTGTGGCAGCCTTGATGCCAAGGTAGCATAAGAGGGTTTCCCGCCAGTTACCCGCTTATGACAGGCTGTAGACGTTCGCGTCACGCCCCGGGGGTTGAAAAGAAGGTCCCCTTCTCCCCGTGTAGTCTGAGTGGCGCTGGCTACCACCCTCAAGCGTCAGACACAGTTGTAGTAAATATAAATACCCCAGAAAGTGAAGCAGAACACAGCCGCCCAGATAGCCGAATTGGTAAGGCATTCGAGATCTAATCGAGAGGCGTGGGTTCGGTCCCCACTCTGGGCGCGTGTTTTTTTTCTTTCTTTCTTTCTCGCTTCAATTAATATGAAACAAATAAAATTTCACTAACGGTAAAAAAAATACAGCCCAGCCATTCCCCTATGCCTTCTTTGGCGTTGTAGACTGCCCGCATTTCATTCTGTATTTCCTAACGAGCCCCTCATTTCCTAACCATATTATCCTGCGAAAGCTTAGCGAGGGCCTCGGTTGTGGCAGCCTTGATGCCAAGGTAGCATAAGACGGTTTCCCGCCAGTTACCCGCTTATGACAGGCTGTAGACGTTCGCGTCACGCCCCGGGGGTTGAAAAGAAGGTCCCCTTCTCCCCGTGTAGTCTGAGTGGCGCTGGCTACCACCCTCAAGCGTCAGATAGAGTTGTAGTAAATGTATATACCCCAGAAAGTGAAGCAGAACACAGTCGCCCAGATAACCGAATTGGTAAGGCATTCGAGATCTAATCGAAAGGCGTGGGTTCGGTCCCCACTCTGGGCGCGTGTTTTCCTTTCTTTCTTTCTTTCTCGCTTCAATAATATGAAAAAAAATATAATTTCACTAACCGTAAAAACATATAGCCCAACCATTCCCCTATGCCTTCTTTGGCGTTGTAGACTGCCCGCATTTCATTCTGTATTTCCTAACGAGCCCCTCATTTCCTAACCATATTATCCTGCGAAAGCTTAGCGAGGGCCTCGGTTGTGGCAGCCTTGATGCCAAGGTAGCATAAGAGGGTTTCCCGCCAGTTACCCGCTTATGACAGGCTGTAGACGTTCGCGTCACGCCCCGGGGGTTGAAAAGAAGGTCCCCTTCTCCCCGTGTAGTCTGAGTGGCGCTGGCTACCACCCTCAAGCGTCAGACACAGTTGTAGTAAATATAAATACCCCAGAAAGTGAAGCAGAACACAGTCGCCCAGATAGCCGAATTGGTAAGGCATTCGAGATCTAATCGAGAGGCGTGGGTTCGGTCCCCACTCTGGGCGCGTGTTTTTTTTCTTTCTTTCTTTCTCGCTTCAATTAATATGAAACAAATAAAATTTCACTAACGGTAAAAAAAATACAGCCCAGCCATTCCCCTATGCCTTCTTTGGCGTTGTAGACTGCCCGCATTTCATTCTGTATTTCCTAACGAGCCCCTCATTTCCTAACCATATTATCCTGCGAAAGCTTAGCGAGGGCCTCGGTTGTGGCAGCCTTGATGCCAAGGTAGCATAAGACGGTTTCCCGCCAGTTACCCGCTTATGACAGGCTGTAGACGTTCGCGTCACGCCCCGGGGGTTGAAAAGAAGGTCCCCTTCTCCCCGTGTAGTCTGAGTGGCGCTGGCTACCACCCTCAAGCGTCAGATAGAGTTGTAGTAAATATAAATACCCCAGAAAGTGAAGCAGAACACAGTCGCCCAGATAACCGAATTGGTAAGGCATTCGAGATCTAATCGAGAGGCGTGGGTTCGGTCCCCACTCTGGGCGCGTGTTTTTCTTTCTTTCGTTCTTTCTCGCTTCAATAATATGAAAAAAATAAAATTTCACTAACCGTAAAAAACATATAGCCCAACCATTCCCCTATGCCTTCTTTGGCGTTGTAGACTGCCCGCATTTCATTCTGTATTTCCTAACGAGCCCCTCATTTCCTAACCATATTATCCTGCGAAAGCTTAGCGAGGGCCTCGGTTGTGGCAGCCTTGATGCCAAGGTAGCATAAGAGGGTTTCCCGCCAGTTACCCGCTTATGACAGGCTGTAGACGTTCGCGTCACGCCCCGGGGGTTGAAAAGAAGGTCCCCTTCTCCCCGTGTAGTCTGAGAGGCGCTGGCTACCACCCTCAAGCGTCAGACACAGTTGTAGTAAATATAAATACCCCAGAAAGTGAAGCAGAACACAGTCGCCCAGATAGCCGAATTGGTAAGGCATTCGAGATCTAATCGAGAGGCGTGGGTTCGGTCCCCACTCTGGGCGCGTGTTTTTTTTGTTTCTTTCTTTCTCGCTTCAATTAATATGAAACAAATAAAATTTCACTAACGGTAAAAAAATACAGCCCAGCCATTCCCCTATGCCTTCTTTGGCGTTGTAGACTGCCCGCATTTCATTCTGTATTTCCTAACGAGCCCCTCATTTCCTAACCATATTATCCTGCGAAAGCTTAGCGAGGGCCTCGGTTGTGGCAGCCTTGATGCCAAGGTAGCATAAGAGGGTTTCCCGCCAGTTACCCGCTTATGACAGGCTGTAGACGTTCGCGTCACGCCCCGGGGGTTGAAAAGAAGGTCCCCTTCTCCCCGTGTAGTCTGAGTGGCGCTGGCTACCACCCTCAAGCGTCAGACACAGTTGTAGTAAATATAAATACCCCAGAAAGTGAAGCAGAACACAGTCGCCCAGATAGCCGAATTGGTAAGGCATTCGAGATCTAATCGAGAGGCGTGGGTTCGGTCCCCACTCTGGGCGCGTGTTTTTTTTCTTTCTTTCTTTCTCGCTTCAATTAATATGAAACAAATAAAATTTCACTAACGGTAAAAAAAATACAGCCCAGCCATTCCCCTATGCCTTCTTTGGCGTTGTAGACTGCCCGCATTTCTTTCTGTATTTCCTAACGAGCCCCTCATTTCCTAACCATATTATCCTGCGAAAGCTTAGCGAGGGCCTCGGTTGTGGCAGCCTTGATGCCAAGGTAGCATAAGACGGTTTCCCGCCAGTTACCCGCTTATGACAGGCTGTAGACGTTCGCGTCACGCCCCGGGGGTTGAAAAGAAGGTCCCCTTCTCCCCGTGTAGTCTGAGTGGCGCTGGCTACCACCCTCAAGCGTCAAATACAGTTGTAGTAAATATAAATACCCCAGAAAGTGAAGCAGAACACAGTCGCCCAGATAGCCGAATTGGTAAGGCATTCGAGATCTAATCGAGAGGCGTGGGTTCGGTCCCCACTCTGGGCGCGTGTTTTTTTTCTTTCTTTCTTTCTCGCTTCAATTAATATGAAAAAAATAAAATTTCACTAACGGTAAAAAAAAATACAGCCCAACCATTCCCCTATGCCTTCTTTGGCATTGCAGACTGCCCGCATTTCTTTCTGTATTTCCTAACGAGCCCCTCATTTCCTAACCATATATATATATATATATATATATATATATATATATAAATATATATATATATATATATATATATATATAGTTATATATATACATATATATATAACACAGAAATAAGGGTTGGCAGTCGAGAAAACCTCGGAAAGCAAAGGGGAGGATGTGGTAGATCATTGAAAGAGATTAAGAATTTGGAAAGAAAGAAAGAAAGTGAAGAAAAAATGCCCGCCAGGTGGGATCCGAACCCACGACCTCCAGAATACCGGACCGGTATTCTGGAGGTCGTGGGTTCGGATCCCACCTGGCGGGCATTTTTTCTTCACTTTCTTTCTTTCTTTCCAAATTCTTAATCTCTTTCAATGATCTACCACATCCTCCCCTTTGCTTTCCGAGGTTTTCTCGACTGCCAACCCTTATTTCTGTGTTATTTTCAACGAGCCCCTCATTTCCTATTCTGATTCGCTACATACATATATATATATATATATATATATATATATATATATATAAATATATATATATATATATATATATATATATATATATATATATATATATATATTTATATATATATATATATATACATAAAGAAATGCCGGCAGTCTACAACGCCACAGAAGGCATAGGGGAATGGTTAGACGATTTTTTACCGTTAGTGACGTTAAACTATTTTATTATTATTTCGTGAGAAAGAAAGAAAGAAAAACACGCGCCCAGAGTGGGGACCGAAGGCGTGGGTTCGGTGCCCACTCTGGGCGCGTGTTTTTCTTTCTTTCTTTTTCACGTAATTATTAATAAATTAAAATAATTTAACGTCCCTAACGGTAAAAAATCGTCTAACCATTCCCCTATGCCTTCTTTGGCGTTGTATGTAGACTGCCGGCATTCCTTTCTGTATTTCCTAACGAGCCCCTCATTTCCAAACCATATATATATACATATATATATATATATATATATATATATATATATATATATATATATATATAGAGAGAGAGAGAAAGATAAACTCACAAAGCGCGCAGAAATAGTATAAGTAAAGAGTCGGATACACAGCAAGAACAATAACAAACAATGTTTACTTACGTAGCGGCAATGGGACTTGCCTTCATCAGAGTAAAGTTACATGATTATGATCATGTAACTTTACTCTGATGAAGGCAAGTCCCATTGCCGCTACGTAAGTAAACATTGTTTGTTATTGTTCTTGCTGTGTATCCGACTCTTTACTTATACTATATATATATATACATATATATATATATATATATATATATGTATATATATATATATATATATATAAATAGAGAGAGAGAGAGAGTAGACAGAGCACAATGGGGCTTTGAAAATTGTCGAGAGATGCAAATTGTACTTTCGAGAAACGTAGCGGCCCCAGACAGCTGCCTACCTTTCGACAAAGGAACATGTCCGTTTTAAGGCATCAGGGTTAATCTCTGGAAGACTGTATCTATATAGGTAATGCATTGGACAGAGAGAGAGGAATTTATCTGGAGCGAAGTTGGCGAAATGGAAGCAAAGGGGTCACCGGTCGGTTGAAAGCAGCGTAAACATGAGTGAAAAACGGAGGTGTGAATATTCGGACCGGACCCCGCAGGCGAGAAGTGAGGACTACGAAAGGGTGGGAGAAGAGGAACAGACAAGAAGGGTTTAAGCACAGCTGTCGTGGTGCGTGGGGACGTCATAAACGCTTCTGGGAAATCGAGGGCCAAGGCGGGCGTCTTTAGGGTGCAATTACGAGGTTGCTGAACTGTGTGTAAGAGCGGAAATCGTAAACAACTGCCCATGTAGTTCTAAGAAATTTGGGGCTGGTGAGAGCAGTGCAGTTAGGAAAATCGAAGGAATACCCGCAGGTTTGGTCTACGGACAGTTTTTATGAAAGATTACAGGCTTTTTTGTATGTGTGTACAGTAGACCTTAAAGTGAAATGCCCAAAGCCGAAGTGGGTGAGTATCCGTGATATGTCTGAAGAGGCAAGCAGAAAGAAAGAAGTAAAGGGAAAAACAAAAGAAACACTTGTATCAACATAAGAGCTTTGGGGATTGGCAGGTAAGATTGTTGCGATTTGAGACGCCCACTTTTCGTAAGAGGTCTTTTATTCTGTCCGATTGCCATACAATTAGAACGAGATGACTAGAAAGCGACGAGATGCTCAAGCCTCAGCGTCGATACAAAATCACCCGGAGACCAGCCCTAATAGCCCAATCCTCAAACGTACTTCCGAACATATCCAACGTACTTCGCAAATATTACCCCATTTTTCCAGCAATGACCGACTCAAAAAAGCGTTCCCCGAAACTCGAAGAGTCACCAACAGAAGTTATGAAAACATAGAAGACTATTTAGTGCATCCCAAAATATTTGCTACCCAGCAAACAGTCATACGCCCCTTCATCAGTCCTAGATCCAATACTTGAAAACATATGCAGGCATACTGCCTTGTCAATGGCACCTCCAGCCAATATGTTCACAAGGTAATTGAAGTTTCCCGTGCAACTTTTCTTACTTTGTACACATGTTCAAATGTTTATTTTGTCACAAGCAGTACATTGGAGAAACGAGTGGGCCTATGAACGTACGCTTGAATGCACATCTGGCCTACACTCATCACGCGAGCCTCCATGGCAATCGGGCGACAATTTAGCCATCCCAACCACACTATTGATGATCTCGAGCTGTATATTCTGCAGTCAACCTTTTAGCCTCCAAGGAACCCGAACTACACGGAACCGTATTTAATGCATAAATTCAATTTAATCGATCACGCTGGAATCAAACATTCTAAAGGCAGCCTTTAAACCTTACTGTATATCAATTGGGACCTAATAATGCTCTAATGAAAAGCGGGCACCTCGCATTGCAGCAGTTTTACCTGCGCATCCCGAAACCTCTTAAATTGATAAAACTGTTTTTCTTTCATTTTTCTCCGTCCTTCTCCTATTCATTCCGATATAGCATGACAACTCAGTAACTTCGACTTTCGGCATTTCGCACTATTGTTCTCTTTGCATACAAAAAAAGCCTTCAAACTTTCCGCAAACCTCTCCATAGTCCGGACCTGTGGATACTCTTCTATTCTTCTAACGACACTGCCACTCCACCAGGAATTCTTCTTCGAACTATACGGGGTGTTTTTTACCAGTTGCGCGCTAACACAGAGTTTACCAATCTCGCAATCATCATCATCATCATCAGCCTATCTACGCCCACTGCAGGGCAAAGCCCTCTCCCATCCTTCTCCAATTACCTCAGTCCTGTGCCAACTGTTACCAATTTATCCCAGCAAACTTCTTAATCTCATCTGCCCATCTAACTTTCTCTCGCCCCCTGCAACGCTTGCCTTCTCTAGGGATCCACTCTGTTACCCTTATTGACCAGCGGTTACCTTGCATTCGAATTACATGCCCTGCCCACGTCCATTTCTTCTTCTTAATCTCTACTAATATCTCCTTAACACGAGTTTGTTCCCTGACCCACTCCGCTCTCTTCTTGCCCCTTAATGTTACACCTGTCAATTTACGCTCCATTGCCCGCTCAGTCGTTCTCAATTTAAGTTGAACCCTCTTAGTGAGCCTCCATGTTTCTGCCCCGTAGGTGATTACCTGTAAGATGCAGCTGTCATACACTTTCTTCTTCAGAGACAATAGTAGGCTGCTATTCATTATCTGAGAATGTCTGCCATATGCACCCCACCCCATTCTGATCCTTCTAATTATCTCTGCCTCATGGTTGGGATCTGGGGTCACAACTTGGCCTAAGTAGATATATTCGCTTACCACTTCCACTGCCCCGTCACCTATCTCAAACCGTTGTGATGTCCGGAGGCTATTGATCATTACTTTAGTTTTCTGCTTATTAATTTTCAGGCCCACGGTTCGACTCTGTTCATCCAGTGCGGAAAGCACGCTTTGCAATTCGTCCCCCGAGTTACTTAGCAAGGCAATGTCATCAGCAAATCTGAGGTTACTGAGGTATTCTCCATTAACCCTTCTTCCCACCTTTTCCCAATCCAACGTTCTGAGTGCTTCTTGTAAACAAGCTGTGAATAACATTGGATCTCGCAATGGAACCCGAAAAAAACCCGATTGTCCCTCGACTTCTTGGAGGACTCTGTTCAGGCCCTCATTAACCACCAATGCACCGCCTAAACCCTTCCTTCCTGTTACTCTCCGGTCGCCGGTCTTTTCTTGTATTCACTCCTTTACGCCGGTAGCGTCCGGTCCGAATAATCCCACGTTTCTTTTTCTGTCATGTTTCCCCTGCTTTCAACCGTCTTCTGACCTACTCCGCTTCCCTTGCACCACCCTCGCTCCAGATACTCTCCCATCTATCTCTCCAACTAAATATATATTCAAATATGAGTGTGCTAGAAATCAACCCTCATGCCTTGAAAAAGACAAGCCCTTTGTCGAAACGTTGGCAGATATATGAGGGCGCCGCCTTTTCCAAACTAATATTTCTATCTGGTGACCATCTTCAAAGCACCATCGTTCCACGGATTCGATGTGCGAAGATGACGGGACAAGGTAAGCGACCTCTGGTTTCTCTGGCACACAGAGCTTTAATCGCAAACAGTCATGCCAGGTACATTAAGGATCACTTGAAGTCATGCACCATACATTAGATTTCAACGCGGCGCCACAACCCAGGACATTAGGCAGGTCGCAGATGCCGCCCCACGGAATATAACAGACTTTACAATTCACTTCGAAATGAATGACCTAAAGTACAACAGTAGTGAGAACACTTTAAAGACCATAAAAGCTCTTGTACGCGACGTGCAGACCACCGTAACAACGCAAAGATAACCCTCAGAACAGTGCTTCCCATGAATTAAAACAAACACCAGCCACACACACCCCATGAAAATACAAACTCATAGCTCACTACAAGTGAACGGTTTGGCAGAACAACTCGCTATTAGACGTAGAACACACCCAACGAAACGTTCACGTCTTCCACCGCACAGAAATCTACCACGACTCTCAGGGACATATGGCCAAATTTTGTTTACACCCTAACTTCCTAGGCGTCTGGACTATTCCCGAAAACATCAAGTACAGGTTCAGGAATTCATTCGAGGTGACGTGCCTTACTACGTGCATCACCGCCCCTTCAGTGGCCAGCAACAGGCCGCTGACCAAACCCGACATTCCTAAGAGTAGCGAACCATCCCTTCCCCCGAAGAAAACCACATGCGACGACACGAGCACAGAAACGGAAGACGCAGCCACAACACCAGCTGAACAACTCGCAGGAGGCCAACACCCCTACTTACCAAGGGCATCACGCTCAGTGTTCCCCGCACACCAACACGCACTCGAACGCAAAGAAGCACCCTAACAGATATCGACGTGGACCTAGCCCCTAACAGCCCCCTAAAAAAAAAGACTCAATACAAAACACATGCAAATGACGTACAACGAGTAGATCAGATGCACTGCCCTTAAATCCCACTCTCTCCTTAGAGTGCGAAAACTAGCTGTAAAACAAAGGTACTACAGGTTGCGCCTGCACGCCTTTTTCTCTTACCTCCAAACCGAGAAAATTCCCAAAGGACCACGCCTTAACGCTCGGAGGTCTTCGGAGGTCTCCCCCTTGAACTAGATGCTAAATGGCAGGACACTTTCAGAGGCGCTTCCATTTCTCACAAACAAATTTCAGAGAACACTCTGACAAACCCCTTAGCATTTTAAATGATCACGTACAAATCATTGCACTCACGGAGAGGACCAAATTGATCTTGATACATTTAAAAACCCCAAGGAACTTTAGCTGCGCCAAAAACAAAGAGATAAGTTTCAAAGCGACAAGCTCCTTTTGCCGGACACAGCCTCTTCAATTGAGCCGGCTGTCCTTGCTAAGGCTGAAAACAAGGCCGTAAATCATCTTACACACCCCACAGACACATCCGAATTTGCCACGCAGCAATCTTTTCCTCCCGCCGCTAACAAACATGTAGAATCTACCTCCCACAGGGCGAGTAACAGCAACATTATACTTCTGCTCGAGCAGAATATGTTCTCCGGCCCCCTTGTCGCGTGTAACAGCAACGTTATAGATATTTCCAAAGCAATATCGACACCGGAAAAAATTATCCTTGAAGTAGGCCTTACTTTCTGCCATATCAACAACCGCGTCAATGAATACGAGCTACACAAGGATCTTACCGACTTTTCACGGAGGCTGAGGCTACAAGATTTTTTTCTGAAAAGCAAGACTACGCCAACATCTACGAGTACACACTTTGTGCACCAAGCACTCGGACGCCAGGTGCCGAGAAATCTTCAGAACGCAATTGGTAAATACAATCAGCGTCAAAATAAATATTTGAGACCGCAAAGAAATCAAATAAACGCAAAAACTTGACCCCCTCAGAAAAAGTCACTCTAAATAACCAAGCAACCTAAACGGAAATAACCATTATATCTGCCGACAAAGAGGGTAGTGTTGTTTTATTACCAATAGAAAAATATAAAGATGAGGTCTATAGGCAGCTTAACAACCATTGCCACTACCAGCCTTTAAAATAGGATCCCGGCGACAAAAAGAGTCAAACGATTCTTCGCACCGTCAAAGATCTGCTGGCCAGAGAACTAATCACGAGAACAGAACTAAACTGAGCAAGGCTGACTAAGAAGCAAGCAGCACGCTTTTACTAGTACCCGGTGAATCATTTTTCGCGTACGACATTCCAGGCAGACCTATAGTTAATAACAACACCCCTACTGAAGCATTCTGCTTCTGAATCACCATTCGGCAGATATTTCTACTTCTCTGGCTTCATTTGTTCAGGAAACCCGCACATTCTCCGCACAATAGAAGCAATAAAAATTGCTGGCAAATACTTAATGACGCCCTTTTGGGTACTTTTGACATCTTTGTTCTGTACACAAACATTCCTATATCCAAAGGAATGGCTGCTGCATCAGAGACCTTAGCAGAAAACCGACACCAACATGTGTTAGCAGTGTACATTACTTTATCAAAATTTGTTCTAACTTTCATCCATTTCGTGTTTGACTCATCTTACTACTTGCAAGTTTTTGTAACATGCATGGGCCCTCCTTTTTTGCCGCCATGCGCCAACATCCTTATGGGGCAACTTGAAACTTCGATCTTAAACTCTTTCCCCAACAAAACCAAGGTTTACCTAGAGAGGCCGGGAACCGATTTCATTGTCTTCATTGGCTGCCACAACCGACCGCGCACTCTCGATGCGAGGTGATGGTGGTCTTACTTTTAGGAATAGATGATGTTGATATTTAAAAGATTACCGCCCGCCGAAAGTGCGCTAGTATGGCCTGTGGGGCGCGTCTTTTATGACGTTCTCGAGCAGGTAAACGTGTTTCTCGGTCCGGTACCTGCCAGTAGAACGACGACACCTTCTTCTAACGCTTGGCCGATCTCTGCTTTTGTGATTTCCTTCAAGTACTCTGGGTGCAGCTTGCCGACCTATTCCTTGTATTCTTACATTGTCTTTTTCGCTCGTCGTCGGTATCCCCAGCCATGAAACTTTGCGCCTCGTTTAGGTGCTGTCTTCCTCTGATGATGTCCGCCGGCTTTATTAGCATAGGCTCGACAGGCTCCCTATACACATTGGTAAACGTTGGAACATTGTTAGCATTGAAATAGAGCGTATTTTTTATATTCACACAATCTTCGATGGTTGCATGCACAAGCGCATAAACGAACAGTTGAACGCTGACCGATCAGCCTTCTCCTCTTTTTTCTCGTCGTCTTCATCGTTTGCCTGTATTTGGAGCGTCACGTAACATGACCCCCGGGCGTCGAAAGCCCCGTCCCGGTGTTGGCTAGGAGTCGCTAACGGCAGGCGTCCAATAGGCATTGAGGCGAGATACGTGAACAATGTCTGATGAAGGAGACCCCTCGGATGAGGAGGACAGTAAACGAAAAACTTCGTACGTGACATCCGTCACCTGTCGCAGCACCTCATAAGGTCAGGCGTAACGGGGCATCAACTTTGCGGAAAAGCCAACACGGCGAAGATGCGTCCACAAGAGCACCAGAGAGCCAGGCGGAAAAGAAACAGTGCGGTGCGTATCGTCATAACGGGACTTTTGGGCCCCCTGGAAATCACACAACCGCGCGCGAGCGAACTTACGTGCCAGCGCAGACCGCATGATGACGGCATGGGCATAGGCTGTCGGTGAAGAAGCGGGAGCAGGCAGTCAAGTGTCCATTGGCAAAACTGGGTCTCGACCGTACAACAGATAAAACGGGGAATGGCCTGTGGTATTATTGCGTGAACAGTTGTAAACAAATGTGACTAATGGAAGCACGGCACCCCAGTCTTTGTGGTCAGATGAGACACACATGGGCAGCATTTCGGTGAGAGTGCGATTAAAGCGCTCGGTCAGACCATTTGTCTGGGGATGGTATGCTGTGGTCAACTTGACTCGGGTGGAGCATGAGCGAAGCAGGTCGACGACGACTTTTGAAAAAAAAGAACGACCATGGTCTGTTAGGAGTTGCCGCGGAGCACCGTGCTGCAAAATGACGTTTTCTAGGAGGAGCTCGGCAACATCACTGGCACAGCTTGTTGACAGGGCACGGGTGTTGGCATCTCGGGTCACGTAGTCGGTAGCAACCGCAATCCACCTATTGCCGGTGAGCGAGGAAGGGTAAAGGCCAAGGAGGTCCAAGCCGACGCGGAATAATGGTTCGGTCGGAATATCCACGGGATGAAGGGGACCTGCAGGGAGCACTGACAATTTCTTGCTGCGCTGGCTCAAATCGCAAGCGCTGACGTATTGTTTGACCGCCTTATAAAGACCTGGCCACAAGAATCGTCGGCGGACGCGGGCATTAGTGCGCGCCACAGAAATGGCCAGCCAAGGGGATGTCGTGAAGCTGTTGGAGGTCATATAGACGCAAGTGTTCAGGTACCACAAGTAGGACGTCAGGCCCATCTGAACGGTAGTTACAATGTTAGCGGGCGCCCTCCCGGAGAAGGAAAGCTCATAGCGACGGGTCAGACGGGTCACATTGGAGACGTTCGAATATTGCGCGAAATGAAGAGTCACGGGTTTGCTCTTCGCCCATCTGAAGGAAATCGAATATTGCTAAGATGTGGGCATCGTCAGCGGTGTCCGGCGTACCGATGGGGTAACGGGATTGAGAGTTGGCGTCTTTGTGCAAATATCGAAACTTAATCGACCAGAATTAAAGGAAATCCCCAAGGTGGCTGCATTTAGGTGGATGTCAAACTTCCCTTCATAT